>NC_056726.1:844319300-844410340 GCF_019279795.1 Protopterus annectens | reverse complement strand
CATTCTTTTTTAACTGTCTTTCAATACTACTTTAATCTTTGTCAACCCCTCAAAATAATTCCAATTACTTTCTAACCATATCTCTTTTTTTATTTCTACTTTATTTTTTAACTCCACTTTCATTTTTATCCCACTCACAAACTATAACCTCTGAGCATATTTCTATCTTCCCTAATAATTATTTTCTCTTTAACACTCTTCATTTGCACCTCTTCTTGTTCTGTGATATTCCCCTTATTCTGCAATCCTTTAACTTTTGTCAGCCCAAGTAATTCCTTTCACTTCTTAATCATATCTCTTTCTCTTTTATCGGTATGCTGTTTTAAACTCCATTTTCATTTTATCCCACTCACTAACTTTAACTTCTGAGGATATATGCGGCTTCCTAAGTAACTCAAATAATTTTCACTACCCATTCCTTAAATTCTTCTCTTTTTAACAGATAGCTGGGAAAGCACCTCAGTCTAATTTTGACTTCATTAGCCTGGATTTTTATCTTAGATTTTGTTGGTACATGATCTGAAATAGTTATTGGATGTGTGTCAGAGCTTTCAATTAAATGCAACTGTTCCTGTAAAATATAATTTCTATGTAGTCTAGCCCAGTTATTGTACTTTAGGGAGTAATAAGTAAATTCTGTCCGAGTTCCTACTATTGAATTCACATCTTCCTTACCATATATTTTCATAAATTTCTTCAGAAATCTACGCTGTTTTTTTGTATGCTCCCTTTAGGTCCCCATGTTACATTCTCACTATTGCTGAACAAGTACCATTCCCCAACTGTAAGTAGTATTCCCTGCTGAAAACTGATTATTTTTCCAAAAACTTTGCTCCATAATAACAGTTTTGGTAGAATATAAATACATGCCAGTGTAATATTTCTCCCTTGCCATGAGCCCCTTACTACTGCAAGTCTACCATTATTGTCTCTTTTTTCCCTGTTCTATCACTAATGGAACCTCTCTCAATCTAAAATCCCTTTCTTTGTCAAATTCTCAAGCTCATTTCTTTCCAAATGTGCCTCCTGCAGCATTGCTATTTCCACTCTGCATTTTGTAAAATTCTGTACTCTTTCCTTTTTGTCTATACCTGTAAGGCCATTTACATTCCAAGATAATATGGATAGTGTAGCCATTATGATAAAAAAACTATTGATGTCTTTCTTTATTACTGTTTGCAGTATTCTTTACTTTTGGGATATCCTGCTGAAGATAGACAAACATCCAGTCAGTATACCAAATCCTTTACACCTTCTAGGCATTGTATGTCAGACGAATATCCCATGTGTAAGGCATAAGGTGGTACTTTGCCTCCAGTCCAGATGCTACCTCTAAGTTCAGTCTGTATGCTGTTCACCAAGCCTGTTAATCTACCAAGCCTTCTAAGCCCATTGGGGACTCTTCCTTGCTTTTTCCCCCTTGTAGTTTGTCTTCATGTAATCTGGGAAGGGACAATGTGAGTGTGGGAGGCAGATTCCTCATAAAGATAGACACGAGAAGTGCCTTTTTTGGGGGGGGGGGATGGTACGCAAAACCATAATCAGCATGTAATTTGTCTGGCATGTCTCTCTAAGAACTCCACAGCCATTGGCCCTTTCTATTTATTTGCAAAACCAATGACTAAAGGTTTTGACTTAGGATATCATGGCCAAATCCTCCTACCCTAAAGTGCAGCAGCCACTTCAGAAAAAAGCTAAAAAAAGCACATACTGAACCTGCTGCTGTCCAAACTCCAACAGACACCTCTCTCTCTCCAGCAGTGATGAAGACCCAGTGGATTATCCGGTGCTGATGATGGTTCCCTCTCTTGCAACTTAGTTGGAGGCCAACTCAGAGCTGTCTACTCACATGTCCTTTGAGTCTGGCCATACATGTGGTACAAATGTAGAACAGAAACCATGGCTGATAATATCTGAAGGGCTCAGGGAAATTCCCAAAATTTTAGTTGGGGGAAGAGGTGCCTGCTACCCTCATCAAATGAACCTCCTAGATCTCTTAAATAGATATTCCTTAAAAAAAAGAAACATAAAACCAAACATGTGGCTACTGTGGTTAAGGATCCTCACAGAGAGGCAGTGCTTACTCAGGGACAGTTTAATACCCTTATGGCCTGAAACTCCTACAAAGATTGAGTGTCCCTGCACCCTGTTGTTCCACCCCTTCTAAGAGAGCTAGGGATTTTGATATGTCTGATGAAAAGTTGGACTGTGGTGACAAATCCTTAGCATATTCCTTCCAGATCCACTCTTCACTGGCCATGGTGTCTGATGAAGAAGATTCTTTGACCCCTGATTCTCCTTTTGAAGAATTATCCTTTGGGATACAGTTTTACATATGATGTAATACTTTAAGTGGTATTTTTCCCAGGTTTCTGAGGCTTAAAACAAATATTATGAACTCTTGCAAATGGGCTCATACAGACCTTCTGATGTCTCTCCTGTCTTAGCTACCCTTTTGGATACATATACAGCAGCTTCTCAGTCTTCTGAATATCAATCTCCAATCCCTAAGAAGTCAGTCAGATTTTATAAAGTCCTTGAGGATCATAAACACTTGTATAAAAGTCCTTCATCTGATCCTGCTGTAGTTTCTATGTTCACAGATAAGCTATCCCAACTGCTTTCCCCTTCCAAGCTTTTACCTCCTAATAAGGACAGTTGTGCCATAGAGAGTTAGGAGAAAAAGTGTATACTTATGCTACTTTAGCCTTTAGGGACATTAATTATTAGAACCACATGACTGGATATGTAGTGGCTGCTGTTTCCCAGCTGGGTGGGGTGACAGATAGGCCTTACTTGGACAGTAAAAAATCTGTTCTGTTTTTCTCCTCTTAGTTCTGCCTCTCAGGTAGGTAGCCATTACATTAAATGCAGCTATGATGCAGCTGACGCCTCTTCTATGTCTTACCTGAGAACATTAAGGCCAAACGTTTAGATTGTCCCTTAGACAACCAGAATCTTTTTGACACTGCTGCTGTAAACTTGCTTCTAACCCTGCATGAAAATTGCAAGGTTATACATGATCTGAAACAAATTTTTGTTTTCTCTGTATCTGTGTTCCAGAGAACTATCCATTAAAATATTCCTTTGTCAGTAGGCAGCCTAGACAGTTACTACGAGCAAAAGAATTATTAAGCAGATTTTCCCAGACAAATTCAGAGTTCTGTAGGCCAAAATCCTTCTTTTCCTGACAAATCTGCCTCTATCTGACATCCAGCCTCCCCTTCCCCTTAGCAAAATACTTTTGTCCTCCATTTTCCAGCCTTCCTTAGCCCTCTTCTTGCCAGCTTCCTCGTTTTCCTTTGGTAAGTTGAGATCTCGTGTAACATGGAACCATCCAACTTTATCCCTTGTCCCAGCAAGGAACAAGTTTTTTTCCCAGAATATTTCTGGTTTCCAAGAAGGAGGGGTAGTTGAGGCCCATCCTAGACCTATCCTTTTTCAACACCTTTCTCAAGGTTCCTTCCTTCAGGATGTTGTCTTTTCAGACATTTTTCCCTCTCGCTTCCTCAAGCTTTTCTGGTATCTGCAGATTTGAAGGAGTCTTACCTCTGTGTTCCTATTCTCCCTCTTTTCAGTAAGTTTTACATTTCTCAGTTTCTTCCTCTTATTATCATTTCTTTGCTTTGCCTTTTGGTCTTTCTACAGCTCCAAAGATATTTACCACATGTCTGGCCCCTGTAATAGCCTTCTGCAAATTTCAGGGAATTCAGATATTCCCTTATTTAGATGACCTTCTAATTCAAGCACCTGCTCAACAGCAGTTATTTCAAAGTATGCACGTCACTATGCTCATTTTGCAGAGTATAGAGATTACCCTCAATCTCAAAAACTGCATTGATTTCCTCTCAGGACCAAGTGTTTTTGGATTGCAGGATTCAGTACATCCCAAGGTTGGCTTGTCTTCCACCTCCCAAGGTCATCTCTTTGATTGCCTATTTCTTTTCTCTTCTCCCTCTTTCAGTACTTCCTGCAAGGGAATTTCTCTGAGTCCTGAAGTACAAGGCATCCACTATCCCCATGGCTCCCCTTGCCAAACTCCACATGAGGAAATTACAGTGGTATCTGAGGACCGCTTGGCTCTAGCACTGCCACCCTCTGCAGTATCCTACCCCTCTCTTACCTTATTTCAACCTTGAGGTCTACTGGTTGATTCATAATATTTCCATAAATCCAAGTTTGCCTTTTCAGGTTCCTCTCCCTACTCAGGTGCTGTACCATAATGCTTCCAGTCAAATTTGTGGAGCGTCCTTCAACAACCTAAACTTCCAGGGTCTTTTTTCCCATCAACAAATAGCCCTAATCATCATCATCAAAGAGATGTGAGCTCTACTCCTAGCTGTTGAGCCTTTAAACATTTTTACAGGCAATACTACAATCATGTGGTACATCAACAAGCAAGGGGGCACAATATCTTATCATCTTTGCAGGCTGGCTCTTCAGGCTTGGGATTTTGCAGTCCACCATCACCTGGTTCATCAGGCAGTTTACATCCCTTCAGAGCACAATCTAGTGGCAGACTCTTTGAGTAGGTTGAGGACACATTCTCACAAATAGATGTTTCACAGGGAGGAACATTCTGAAACAGTTTAAAATCTTTTCAAGATACAAAATGAATGAACCTAAAACAAAGGCCGAATAGATATAAATTGGTTCAGCAATATCCATATTTATAGGGACAGCTAAGGATACGTGGGAGAAGACTGAACAAAAAATATTACAAAAACTGAGAAATTAGAAGCTCATTTATATGGATATGGATAATAAGATACAAGCAGTTTAAATGTTTTTAGTCCCTTTAGTGGTATACACAGGTCAAGCATATTTTATCAACCAGTGGAGAAGTTGTGGTTAGCAATTAGTAAATAGATGGAAGGATTTTATCTGTGATGGGAAGACAGCATGAGTCAAGTGGGATAAGCTTATTCTATCAATAGAACAAGGCAGATTGGGATTGCCGTATTTGAAGGGGTAATTCAATCCTTACATCTATTCTGATCTTTGTCTCCTTTTTGTTTGTCTGTTCTGTTCTTTTTACTTGTTGTTGTACTTGAAAAACACTAGCATAAAGCTGAATATCTGTTGCTGTTTGTAACCTTTGGTGTTTGTATGAAATCTTTTATCTAGAGGCCTAGCTGTTTTCTTCGTGGGAGGGGGATTCAGTCTGGTCTGATCTAGCTAGAGTCATTACTGCAAGGCCTTTTTTTTATTGGATAATTTGGCTGGATCCTGTTTCTCTGCATTAAATAGCCAGTGTTTAAACCAGTTGTACTTGTCTGCTCAAAGCTGCAGTGAGTTAGGCCTTCTGCCAGTTCTCTCCTGTAAGACTGGAAAAAATAAGTGCGTATTTTCAACTGTTTTTTGCACTTCTGATTTAATAAAATATATGCTGCATATCTGTTTAAACTGTGCAACTGTTATTTAGACTTAGATAATTCAGTCCTTACCTCTGTTCTGATCTTGTGCATCTCACACACCCACCCAGTTGCTGTTGTGGTATTAAAGCTTGGTGGCTTTAAGTTGCCCACCTCTAGTGTAAATTTGATATTAGGCACTCCTCCCAGTCCCATTACATCAGCTCATTAAGTCATAGATTTTGGTACTCATCATCAAGACAAGTCCTATGGTCTCTCCCTCAGTCACTCTAGCAGGTAGATCAAGATGAAGAAATATTTGCAGCGTGAACCCATGCAAGGGTTTGTTGCCTAGGTGCCAGACATTTGGTGTCTGTTTTAAATCTTGTAGTCTCTGAACATTTGCATGAGTTCTTCTGTTCTACTGAGTATAATGAGATAAGTTGTGAAGGCCCACCCCTTTATCTTCTCAACCTTGAATTATCTTCTGTCTCCTCACTTTCTACTTAAAAAAAAATATTGTGCCACTTCCTACTTCATTTTACTGCTTGTGCGTAGGAGTTCAACTGCATTTTGTTTGCTGCATTTGTTACTGCATGTCAGTAGCCTTATTAAATTGATGATAGTTGCTGGTTTGGTTTGTTTGAGCTGTTTTTTTACTGTTATGATTGTAAGCTAAATTATCACATTTGCACTGTTTTAAAGCAGTTTACTGATTAACTATATTTCATTGCTATCTACTGCAATTCATTGCTTTTTAACTGCATTTTACTACATTTCATTAGTTTAACTGTATTTTTTTTCATACTGTGAGTTCTGTTCTTTTGTCTGTAAGTGGTTAATCTGTGCTTCTTTATGAGTTTTTTTTACTGTGTCCTTAATCCCAAATTGAGTAACATAGTCTAAATACAGGTTTGCTGCATCCAGAGCTGCAGCTGCACAGTTGTTAACCCTTTTTGAGGTATTCCAGCTGCAAATCTTTCTTTAGTAGCACTTGTGTAATCACCTAGTAGTGCTGCTCTTAGATATTCCACCCTTTACCCTCTTAGCTCTCTCTGGCCTCTCTCCCTCATTTTCTGACAAATATGGATGGACAGATTCCTACATTTTCTCTTGCTAGTCTGATTGATATGGGCATCCTGAGACAGTGTAGACTGACAACCCTCTACTACTACCACCTAGGAACACAATTTGTAAGAGATGAATTACATCAAGAACCTAGAGTTACTGCTCTCTTCCCCACAAGTCAATATATCTGGCACTGAGAAGGTTGTCAACACAAACACCACCCACACCTACACAACATACCCCCACATATGCGGAGGTCCTCAACAAAAACATACCCAAACAAAAGAGACCTCTGAGGTAAAACACATGTAAATTCCACTGCCCACCACACCACACACCACACATAGTCCACACACCTGTGTCTCACAGCCACTAAGGCCTAAACATAAACCCAACATATTAGTCATAGGAGACTCCATTATGAGAGAGACAGATGTGCCTCTCACCAGGCTGGATAAGGAGAAAGTCACAGTTAGTTGTTTGTCAGGTGCCATAATCTACCATATCACCCATGCACTCAAGTCTCTCAACACCTCCTAGACTATATAAAGAGAGACATGATCAAGCTTGCTGAATGTGTGTCCCAGGCAGGTATGTTCCTAGCCTTAAGCAACATTCTACCATCACCCAGAATGATGCCTCAATATAAACAGAAAATTATTGACTTTAACAATTGGCTTAGTTTCTGGTGTCATTCCGCGGGGATCCAGTACCTGACAGCCTGGGAAGACATGATCAATAGACCACGATGCTTTGGCAGAAATGGCCTGCATCGGTCTCCCTTGGGATTCAGTCTGCTGGCAAAGGTTCTTGCCTCCCCTATAGTGCCTTTTTTAGGCAATGCCATGACATCAAAACTACCAACATGAAAATTTCATCAAAACGTAAATTAAAGGTCATGCTGCTAAACGCTTGGAGTCTAAAGATGAAACTGCACTCATTGCAAGCATTCTTAACCCTGAAAGATGTTGACATTTGTGCAGTCACAGAAACCTGGTTCAAAGCTGTGGAGAGCACCCCAGCCATACCAGGTTACTCATCCTATCATACATTCAGACCCCAAACCATGGGCAGCAAAGCAAAAAGAGGTAGAGTTGCAATATATATAAAAGAAACAGTATGATGCACAGGAAACACTCCAGGTGCAGCTAACAATTGGCAAGACCCCTATTCAAATCATAGGTAGCTATAGGCCTCCAAACTTGACTCAAAATGCCCACTCCATCTATCCTGACCTCTTCGACTCTATCAAGATTCAACCCTTTACCCTGACCCTGAGTGACTTTAACTAACCAACCATAGACTGGAAGAAATACTCATGCCAAACCACAAGTGTCCAGAGATTCCTTGATTTCATCAATGCAAATGCCTTAGACCAGTTGGTCGACACCCCCACAAGAGGTGAAAATATCTTGGACTTGGTATTAACCAGTATGAGTAACCACTGCAGCATCCCCACAGTGTCTTCATCCCTGGTAAGATCCAACCATAAACTGGTCACTTTCAAAGTCATCATCCCCCCCCGACCCCCTCCCCCCAGCTAGGGTCAAAATAAAAAAAATCTCCAAAGCTGATTACAACCTCCTGAGACAAAGTATAAACAGCTTTGCAGCCCCCTCCCTGTCCATAGGAACTGGCACATATGTCCAAACCTACACCAACATATTATACGAGCATTTATATAGCTGCATGGAATCAGGAATACCCGACAGGACGAAATCATCCTCCTCAAGGAAGAGTAAACCTGTCTGGTGGACATCTGCAATAAATAACTCAATAATAAAAGGAAAAAAACTGCTTTCCAGGACCAAGAATGAGCAGTTGCCTAATTGGAAGCAATTTCTCCTTAGCCTGAACAAGCAAGTAAGAGCACTAGTAAAATCCTCCAAAGCAAACTTCAAGTCCAAACTGGCCACATCTACAAAAGGCAGTCATAAGGCCTTCTTCACATATGTCCACAATCTCAAAGGAAGCACCCAGATCTGCTGAGAACTGGTGGTCAAGGACACCACATACACAAATGCCATAGATATAGCCAACCTGCTGGCAGACAGATTCAGTGAAAACTTCACCCCTCTGTCCCCATCAGTAAATCAGGACACCCCAGTACCTGGCCCCCCTTATCTCTAGGGAGCAAGTCATCACTGCCCTCTCAAAGGCAAAAAATACAGCCTCCCTAGGACCTGATAACATCCCAGGCTGCATCCTACATGAACTCAGGCAGGAACTTGCATTATCATTAGGCACCCTATTCAACCAAAGCCTGAGTACCAGCTTTGTCACAGCCAAGTGGAGGACAGCCACTGCCATCCCTTTTTGCAAAGGTGGAGCATCCACTGATCCAGGAAATTATAGACCCATCAGCCTAACTAGCCTGATCTGCAAGGCCATGGAGTGGATTATCAAGAACCTCATTAACAAGGACATTGGCACCCTCCCACACAGTTTGGTTTTGTCAAGGGGAGGTCATGCCTGTTAAATCTGGTCGACTTTTGTGAGACATTCACCAAAGCCATGGACAAGGGAAAGACAGTGCACACTGCCTACTTTGACTTGGCCAAAGCCTTCGATACTCTTCCCCACTCAGGTATAATAGATAAAATCTCTCAACTAGGCATCAATCTGTATGTTACCAGATGGGTAGCAAACTGGCTCACTGATAGAACCCACCTAGTCAAAATAGGGGAAGCCACCTCAAGCAGTAGACACATATTGAGCGGTGTACCCCAGGGATCGGTCTTGGGGCCTCTTTTGTTTGGGATATACTTTTCTGAGGTGCTGGCCAACAGCATTGGGCTATGCTGACCAAGTTTGCAGATGACTGCAAGCTGGGTGCTGTCATCAGTTCCACTAGTGATGTGGACAACCTCCAAGAGAGTCTCACCCAAACAAATGGCAGATGCCAGAAATATGGCCTCAAACTGAATGCCATAAATGCATCATCATCCCCTTTGGGGAGAGTGACATCTCTACAAATTTATCACATTAATAATAAGGTGCTAAGCACGCAATCAGTCATGAGGGACTTGGGCACCCAGGTTGATAGAAAACTGACTTTTGACCACCATTTATTTCTCCATTGTACAGAAAGCTTTCTACATGGCCCACATCATTAGTAAGGGTATCTCATCCAGGGAGAAGGTGATCATAACATCCCTTTATTTTTAAAAAGCCAAAAAGGAGTAGTCCAATAATAAAAACAGATAACCAAACAGCAGTCGGAAAAAGGAAGGGCACCACACTTGGGATTGACTTCTTTATTACCACCAAGAAATAATAAATTCTCATAAAATATTAACACCACACAGCAAGCCTACCATAAAAGCAACAGCAGCAAATAAAAATAAGATAAAAAAATTAAGAACCTTAAAATACTGATCATGCCCACGCAACGGGTTCTACATTAGTATATATACTTTCTAAAAAAATAAAATCTGAACCTTAAATACGCGTCTACTTAAAAAATAACTTTAAATAAAAAAGACATCTTTTTTATTTAAAGTAGGTTCAGATTTTATTTTTTTAGAAAGTATATATACTAATCTAAAAGATATAAGATTTTTGCTTGGAAATATTTACATAGATATTTTTATACGCCAAGTAGACTCCAGATAATTTTTCCTCAGGTGGACAGCATATCTTGGAGGTGTGCTGGGAAAAAAAAGGTAACTGGGAACATATTTTTTGGGCGTGTAATGAATTGACAGGCTTTGAAGATTCCCTGCAAACTGCTTTGTCAGAGATGGTGAGTCGGCAAATTGCTTTAACTACGGAAATGATTTTTGAGCTGTGATACATAATTGGAATTGCCTAAGCATAGTAAGGCCTTGCTGAGTGTAGTTATGGTGACTGCCAAAAAAACAATTCCTAGAAAATGGAAATCAGAGTCTAAACCAACTTTACTAGAAGTAGCAAATATAGTAACCGAGATAAAACAACTGGAATTAGGATCTTTTGAAAAGGATAGGAGAAAATAGGAAAAACTGGGAATTGTTGAAACAATACATGCAGAGCAGGAACATGGTTTAAAAGAAGGCAGGATTTGAATGTGCTGTGTAATGTTTGACTGACAATGACTGAATAGATTATAAGTGATGTATAATGTTTGCAACTACAATTTTGTCAACATGGTTTGTAGTGTATAACTAGAATTTTGTTAGAATGGTTTGTTTTCATTTATATAAATGTAGGATTGGCTATGTCAGGTGTCAGCAACCTTTTTGGAGCAAAGAGCCATTTTATCATAAAATATTTGACCCAAAATATACAAAGAGCCGCAATGGGTACAGAAGGGGGTTTGAGATAGGAGTTTTAACTCAGTCTTCTTTCTTCTGCTTCTTCTTTCAGCTTTTCCTGGTTAGGGGTCGCCACAGCAGATCACCCGTCCACTCATGATTGGCAGTGGAGTTTTACAGTGTTGAGTTGCCAGCCTGGCACCCAACCTTCCACAGAAGGCACACAAATGCACGCACAGTTTAGAGTATCCAATCCACCTACAGCATTTCTTTGGGATGTGGGAGGAAACCAGAGCACCCGGAGGATACCCACGCGACCACAGGTAGGACATGCAGACTCCACACAGAAGGCACCCCAGCCGAGGATCGAACTGGAGAACTTCTTGCTGTGAGGCGGCAACACTAATCGCTGCACCACCGTGGTCAATATGGATATATATGTATTTAACACAAAAACAAAACTTCAAGTGCTTACAGAAAATTGTAGCACTATTCAACTTTGTCATAATCTACAGTTTTCTCAAAAAAAAAAGCATTGAATCTTCCCTTCCCCCACACAATGAGAAACAAAATTTTTTATTTATTTATTTTATTTATTTAATTTATTTAACATTTGTTGACCGGGAATGTCTGACTAGGTTCCACAGAGCCTGTTTTCAGCAGAGGCCCGGGGAGAAATGCTCCAGATGCATGTCTTTGAAATATTTTGTTCCAGTATATTTTAACTCACTTATATTGAGAAATCTAAGGAACAATTAAGCAATAAGACATGACAGTGTATGCATTCTTGTGCAATCTTATTGAGAGAGTCAGCTGAAACACTGAACAAAGCAGGATGTCACCATAATCCCAAGGGTGATGTTATCACAAATTATACAAACAGAAATTTTGAAGTGCCACAATCAGGCACTGGGACTGGTTAAATGAGTCTTTCCTTTAGTGGCAAGATAACCCTTAATTCTGATCCTGCTTCTGAAGTGGTTGATTGGATGTAAGACAAACCACCATCAAAATAATTGCCACAATTGATTTGCTACCCATTATCAGAGCAGTGACAAACTAAGAAGAATAAAATAAAATGAAGATAAGGCAACCTTGGAAATAAAAGTGCCTATAAACTTCCTCTCCTCTCCACAGCTGGTAATACAATGTGTTAGAAGCAGTGCAGCTTATAAAAACAGATGTCAAGAAAAAAAATCTTATTTTAAACCACAGGCTTTGTGGCTTATAAAGAACTCCATTACTGAATGCTTTAGTCATAAGGAATAACTTGACACTACATGCATCTGTTGCTCATTGACTGTGTTCAAACTTCAGCTAAGTAAAAGTTGCTTACTGACAACTGCATGTAAACAGATTAAAAAAAAAAGTTAATGGTTTCACAACAACATACCTTATATAAGTTTCTCCTGTTTCTCATGTATCCATTTTCCTAAACGCTCCAAAATAAATAAATAAATAAATAAATAGCTTTTTTTCAACTCTGATCAACAAGAGAGATGCCAACCATAATGCAACCATGTCCTAACTTTCTTACGTGGAGGAACTGAACAGTTTGTTTAAATTTCCTTCCAACTGCCAAGCAGAAAACACAGGGCAAGCAAGCAGTTGTAAGGCCTCACCTACTAACACGGAGGTTACTGTTGGTTCTAAACACTCAAGGCAAGCAGCTGTTTAGCTACGAATGCAAAAATTCAGCTTCTCGGCCACAGACGTGGAAGTTTACTAGAAGAGCTGCAGCGACATGATCAAAGAGCCACATGTGGCTCACGAGCCGCAGCTTGCCGACTGCTGGCCTATGTCATATGTGATAATTTAATAAAGACATTTCTTGTTTAAAAAAAATAGAAGAAGAATCTCCTCCTGTTTTACAGCTCACTTTTTGTTGGACAAACTTTTGTATTTCCTCCTCAGTATGTTCTGCATCAAAAAATGATTTTGTCCCTCCAGGAAAGAATATTCTAAAAATAGTTGGGTACAGCAGTTTGAATCTCATGCCTTCTTCTCGACAGTCTCTGATTAATGGAATAAATGTACTCCTCATCTGCTTGGTGTACAGTGAGTAATCGTTTTCCAGAAACATTCTACTGTCTCCCCCCTTAAGTATTCTGCCACACTTTTGTCAAAATGAACTCATTCTTTTGGTAGGATTGCATCTTTACTATTAAAGATCTAGGTTGCTTTTTCATGGCCAGGTTTGCAGCATACACATGATGTGCGCTTTCAGTTAACTCCTGCGGAACACCAGTCCAGCTGCTTATTTGTGCTTTCATAAAAAAATAATACAGTCTGTTCCTTCCAGCTTCTCTGATACAACAGATGTCAGGTTTCCCTACATGCTCTGTCCTTTAATTATATTATTTTTTCAAAGATCTCTTCTTGGGGAGTCTCATATTCAGCCAGCCTTTTCTTCATTTTGACCTCTGATTTTTGCAGTTTTATCACCTCATCTGAGTATCCGTTTAAAACATTTTCCATTTTTTCCAGCATTTTATGTGAGTTGATATACTCCATCAATGTTCATTTAGTTTAATCAGCTCTGATTACATTTGTCACATTTTTTTCTCTAGATTACTAGAAGTCATGTCTTGCACAAAGCTGGAGTTTGCACTGCTTTTTGCTAAAAAGCTGCAGAATTCTTCCCAGTCACAGTTTTTTCCTCACCTTTTGTGATTGATTTTCTTTTAGGTTCTCTGAATTTCTTATTTGCTGGCATCCAGGCAGTGCACTTACAGCCAGTTACTGAAATTTACCCCAGAGTACGAGTTTACTGGCTCTCTTGTCTGAGTTTCTGTTTTCACACTGGGAGAGCTGAAATGAAGCTGTTACTCAATGTGAAGCTGTCTTTAAAGTCCCCCTTAAGCAATGGACCTTGTCACATAAAGCAAGGTATCTGTCATTCACTCTCACTTGTCCGCACTTCAACTGACACATTTTATGATGGGGTTATGATTCCTTTCCAGCACCAGTTTTCTAACAACATGCTTCAGGTTTTCCAGGAGGCCAGAAAACCCACTACTACAAAATCTTATGTGGCTAAATGGAAGACAATTTCTATTTGTCTCACACATGACTTGGATCATTTTTCTGTGGGGAGTTCCTATGGTCCTTTCTTATCTGTGTGAGTTTTCACTGTTAGCTTGGCATATTCCTCTGTGAAAGTTAATTTATCAGCATTTCTGCCTGTCTCTCATTCCACCTTTGGCTTCTAGTTTTGAAGTCAAACAATTACTAAAAGGCATCCAAGAAAGCCTATTCCTCCTTCTTGGGACCTTATTTTTTCTTGAAAAATTGATCCATTCCTGTTTGAGTTTTCCTTTTCTTCTTCCATCCAGCATTGTACTTGGAAAACTATATTGCTAGTGAGTCTTACTTCTGCCAAAAGAGACTCTGAACTTCAAGCACTCATGGCCATTCCTCCTTTTTTGTTTTTTTTCATAAGAACAGGATCTGTCTTCTTACCAGTCCTTCTTTCCTGCCCACGAGGGTTAAGGATTTGTCTTTGAATCAGTCCATTCATATTACATCGTTTTACCTTCTTCACAGACTTCTAGTGAGAGGGTCCTACATACCTTAGATTTATTTAGCTCAGATATTACTTGAATAGACTAAATGCATCAGGAAGTGTGAGCAACTTTTTGTTTACTTTCATGGCAGTAAATTGGGTTTGGCAGTGTCTTAAGACAGGGGTCAGCAAACTTTTTGGAGCAAAGAGCCATTTTGTCCTAAAATGTTTGACCAAAGATTTATATATGTATTTAACACAAAAACAAAACTTCACTTGCTTACAGAAAATGGTAGCACTATTCAACTGTCATAACCCACAGTTTTCTCAAAAAAGATATTGAATCTTCCCCTTCCCCACACAATGAGAAATAAAATATTTCTTTCCACTACATTTCTGACTCTCATATATCTAGAAATCAGAAGAACAGTAAGCAGTAAGATATGAACATGTATGCATTCTTGTGCAGTCTCACTGATAGAGTCAGTTGAAACACTGAACAAAGCAGAGTGTCACCATAATCTCAAGGGTGATGTTATCACAAATTATACAAACAGAAATAATTTTAAAGTACCACAATCAGACACTGGGACTGTTTAAAAGAGTCCTACCTTTAGTGGCAAGATCCTGCTTTTGAAGTGGTTGATTGGATGTAAGACAAACCACCATGAAAATTTTTTTCTTGTTGTGTCTTTTGGCTTTTCCTGGTTAGGGGTCACCACAGCGGAACTCCGGTCCGCTAATGATTGGCAGTAGATTTTTACGTGCCGAGTTGCCAGCCCTGACGCACAACCTTCAACGAAGGTACGCCCATTCACGCACGTCTCCAGACAGAAGATGCTTTAGCTGAGAATCGAACGGGACAACATCTTACTGTGAGGCGACAGCGCTACCGCAGCACCACCACCGCAGTACAAACCACCATGAAAATAATCACCACAATTAGTTTGCTACCCATTATCAGAGAAATGACAAACTAAGAATAAAATAAAATGAAGATTAGGCAACCTTGGAAATAAAAGTGCATATAAACATACTCTAGTCTCCAAATCCAGTAATATAATGTATTGCAAGCAGTGCATCTTATAAAAACGGGAGTCAGGAAGTAAAAAAAATTGTATTTTAAACCACAAGCTTTGTGGCTTATAAAGAACTCCATCACTGAATGCTTTACTTATGAGGAATAACTTGACACTGCATGCATCTATTGCTCATTGACTCTGTGTTCAAACTTCAGCTAAGTAAAAGTTGCTTACTGACAACTGCATGTAAACAGATAAAAAAAAAAAAAAAAGTTCATGGTTTGACAACATATCTTATGTAAGTTTCTCCTATTTCTTATTTATCCATTTTCCTAAATGCTCCAAAATAAATAAAAATAAAATAGCTTTTTTCCATCTCTGATCAACAGGACAGATGCTAACCATAAAGCAACCCTGTCCTAACTTTCTTATGTGGAGAGAACTGAACAGTTTGTTTAAATTTCCCTCCAACTTCCAATTGCCAGGCAGAAAATACAGGGCAAGCAAGCAGTTGTTCAGCCTCAGCTGTTAACACATAAGTTATTATTGGTTCTAAACACTCGGGGCAAGCAGCAAACCATCTCCTCCTGGATGTTCAAGGACACTTATTTTTGTTATTCATTTCATATAATGCAGCATTTCATAGCATGCAGCTTTCCTCTTCTGTTCTTGCTTATTCTAAAATGGCATTGGCTTCTTCTGGTGTTTTTTTTCCAATACTAAATACATTTTGGAAGCTGCTACTTGGTCTTCTGTTCGCACTTTTACCAAATATTACAAGTTGGATATTATTTCCAGGGCCAGTGTGGATTTTGCCAGGGCCATCCTTCATGAGTTGTTGGAGGATTGTTCTTTTCCTTCCCCCTCCCATACTTTCCAGTAGCTTTTGCACTCTCCCAAGGGTAAAGAATACTGCAGCAGTGGTAAGGAGGGACATAGCAGTAGATGTCTACTGATCACTATTAAGTGTTCAGTATTCTGTCCCCTCCTCCTGCCCTATATTGTTTTCTGTTGCTCTGCTTGTGGCTGAGGGGTCCTTCTTCCATCCTTATCTCCTTCTTCTTCCCTTTCTGGTTGTGCATGCTATTGTCTTCTCTGAGGTTGCTCCAGTCCTCCTGAGGCACTTCTTCACTTCTGAGGATTAGTCATCCATACATCACATATGTATCTTATACCTTCCACATAGGACATACATCTGGTGTGTGTGATGCCTGTAAGGTATAAAGGCTTTGGTATGCTGGCTGGACGTTCGACTATCCTCAGCAGGATATCCCAAGAGTAAAGAATACTGCAAAAGTGAGAAGTAGTACATTCATCTTAGCCAGCTTAGTAGATATTGGTATCCTGAGACAATGTAGCAATTCTCTCATGTACATAGAGAACCTTTTAATCCTTAAAAGAACAGCACAGTATGCGAGAGATGTACATACTCAACTTCCATGGAGGCAGAAATCTTGTTTACAACAAGGTTTTCAAGAAGAACACACACTATATTCATCATACATAGTGTCCACCATGCACACAGACCATCTTATACTGAGGGACTAAAAGCAATGTTGCCAAATTTCAAAGACCTCCTAAGCCAGCAAACAACAATTCCTATTCTCAGCAGTCTGTAAAGCATACACCAAAAGCAACACCAACCACTGCACATAGGACTACAGCCATCAGAACCCTGAGAACAAAGCCCACAAGACAAGCAAGCAATTTAATCAGGACTCTTGTCATAGTGTGACTCTATTGTAAGACACACTCATGTCCCAGTCACCAGACTGGACAGGGAGAAAATGTGCTTATCTAGACCTTGGATTCACCAGGTTTCACACACACTCAAGTTTTTGCACCACAGGTAGCAGTATGATTCTGTCATAGTCCATGTGGGTGTAAATGACCGGAGGTATACCTGTCTGGACTATATGAAGAGAAACACTATGGACCCCTCTGAAAATGTGTCTGACAAGTATGTGCCTTGCATTGAGCAGCATTCTACCTTCACCAAGCTTGATGCCACACAAATTCAGCTCAAACTTCCCCCGCTACCCCCAGGAAAACCTAACTAGCAAAACCCTTCCCCCAACTATTTACAGGCTGCAGGTTTATTGCAGTGCTTGCTAAGACCAAAACACAGCCTCACTGGGGCCCAACAATAGCCAGAAACATGAACTGTCAGGAACATTCAGTCACTTTTTAACTACAGCCTCAAAACAGGCTAAGTACCAAGAGAATGGAGAATGGCAATGGTTATCCCCCTTCACAACTGTGGACCATCAACCAACCCCAGAAACTACAGATCTACAAGTCTAATATGCAAAACCATGGAACGAGTTATCATGGACATGATCAACGAAGACATTAGGAAGGGGGACTTCCAAGTCAGCTGCATGAAGAATAACAGCTTAATTTCAGCTATCCCAGTGTGAAAACAGAAACACCGTAAAGAGCCAGTGAATATGTCTTTTTCTGTAAGTTTCAGTAACTGGCTAGGAAGTGTACTGCCTGGATGCCAGTAAAAAAAAAAAAATCAGAGAAGCTGAAAGAAAATTAATCACAAAAAGTGAGGAGAAAACACTGGCTCGGAAAAATCCTGCAGTTATTCAGCAAAAAAAAAAAAAAAAACAGTTTAAGCTCCAGCTTTAGTGCAAGACATGACTTCCAGTAATCTAGAGGAAAAAATAAGTCAAATGTGCTCATAGCTGATTAAAATAAACAAAACAATAAATGAATATATCAACTCAAATATCAGAAGGCTGGAAAAATGAAAGGAGCTTTAAACAGATACTCCGATGTGCTGATAAAACTGCAAAAAATCAGAGGTCAAAATGGAGAAAAGGCTGGTTGAGTATGAGACTACTCAAGAAGGGATGTTTCAAAAAAATGGTAGAATTATAGGACAGAGCTCCTAGGGAAAACCTGAGATTTTCTGCTGTACCAGAGAAACTAGATGGAGTAGACTGTATTAATTTCATGAAAGTGCAAATAAGCAACTGGACTGCTATTCCACAGCAGGCGTTCTCAATTGAAAGGGCATATCATATGTATTCTACAAACCTGGCCTTGAGAACGCAACCCAGACCCTTAATAAAAATGCAATCCTACCAGCAGAAGAAAGGCTGATTCTGACAAAACTGTGACAGAAGGGCAAAGTACTAAAAGTGTGAGATAGTAGAGTGTTTGTGGAAAATGATTACTCTTTGTACAGCAGGCAGAAGAGCATTAAATTTATTCCAGAAGTCAAGGAATGTCGAGACACAGATGTGAGATTCAAGCAGCTGCATCAAGCAATTTTCAGAACATTTTCTCTTGGAGGATCAAAATCATTTTGGGGTGCATTACATGCTAAGAAGGAAATACAAAAGTTTGTCCAACAGAAAGTGAGCTATCAAACAGAAGGAGATTCTGCCTCTTATTCTTCTGATAATAAAAATAAATATGCTAGTGAAACCTTTTCCAATGTTCCAAAGGAAAGTGCTTGATAGATACAAGAAAGCCCAAGAGTTGACTAGAAAAAACAGGAGTATGATGGAAATGAACCAGAGACTGCATTTGGTGGATGAAGATCAACAGGAAGAAAACCAGCAGTTTGGAAATTGATGAATAAATGTGGGATTATAAACCATAAGTAAAATTTGTGAAATATGACAGGACAAGAAACCTGAAAATATAGGACTTTTTTGACTTTGTTAAACTTGTATAAGACTCTAAAGCATGTGCCCTACTTCATGTCATTAATGTTTGGAAGAACATTTTTGGCGAGGAGAAGAGGAAGGGAAGAGTTAAAAATATAACAAAGAAGGTAGATTTTTGAAGATTTTAGATGAATATATTTGGTAGGGAAGATGTGAATTCAGTAGTAGGAATTCAGAGAATTTACATATTATTCCCCAAGGTACAAAACCTGGGCTAAGCTAGACAGACATTATATTTCACAGGAACATGCACATTTAACTGAAAGCTTTCATATGCATCCAATAACTATTTCAGATCACATGCCAATTGTTGTTTGTCTTTTCAGCTTTTCCTGGTTAGGGGTCGCCACAGCAGAACTCTGGTCCGCTAATGATTGGCAGTAGATTTTTATGGTGCCGAGTTGCCAGCCCGACGCCCAACCTTCAGCAAAGGCACGCCCATTCATGCATGTCTTTCGAAGGCCACTCGATCGCAGTGAGGACATGCAGACTCCACACAGAAGGCACTCCAGCTGAGAATCGAACAGGAGAACCTTTTGCTGTGAGGCAACAACAGTACCCACTGTACCACTGCGGTGTTCAGATCACATGCCAGTAGTAATTAAAATAAAAATGAGACACTGGCGCTTCCCCACCTATCTGTTAAAAAGAGAAGAATTTAAGGACTGGGTAGCGGAAATTATTCAGGAGTTAAGAAAGATAGAAATTTCTTCTGAAAATATAGCTAGTGAGTGGGAGAGAATTAAAGTGGAGCTTAAAAATAGGGTCAAAATAAAAAAAATGATATGGTTAAGAAGTAACAAGAATTATTTAGGAGGACTGAAAAATGTTCAATTGTTGCAGTATAGGGGAAATCTCACAGAACAAGAAGAGAAAATAAGGGACTACCTGGAAAATATGCATGAGTTTAGAAAGACTGTGTTAAGCAACTGTTTTTGATAATAACTACAGAGCACAAAAACCTTTAGCGCAACAGCTTATGGAACAGAAATTAGAAAGGGTTGTTGCCTGTAACAAGGAAAATAACCAGAGATCCAGCAGAGGTATTAGAAATATTCTGGAAATTTTGTAAAATTCTGTGTAAATCAGAGAAATGTGGAAATCAAGAAAAAATACAAATGGAAATGCTTATGGAAGAATTAAATTTGCCAAGGTTAGTGGCAGATGAGGTTCAGTTACTAACAGCTAGGATAGGAAGAGATGAGGTAAAAATGGTGATGTGTAACCAATCTACAGGAAAGTCCTCAGGAATAGATGGTATTCCTGTGGAAGTTTGGAAGGTAGGACAGAAGAAAGTGATAAAGATCTGGAAAGTTTTGTTTAACAGTATTTTAAAAGGAGAAGCACCAACATCCTGGAAGAATCCGGTGGTGGCTGTAATACCTAAAGTTGGTAAAGACCCATTAGATCCAACTTCATAAAGGCCCACTTGGATTCTAAACCATGATTATAAAGTGTTTATGTATATAATGGCTAAAGTACTGGCAAAGGTGATAGAATTGATAGATATAGATCAATTTAGATTTGTAGAGGGGAGGCAAACATTTGACAAAATCAGTAGAACACTGATGGTGGGTCATGATGCAGACAGACTAAGCTGGGATTTTATGACTAGAGCAATGGAAGCATTTGCCTTCCCTTATAAAATTATAAGGTTGATTAGGAGGATATATGAGGGATCAGAGGCAAAAATTAAAGAATGTGGGGGATTCCTCTCTGATGCATTCTGTTTGAACAGAGGAACCAGGCAGGGGTGTCCTATTTCCCGTTTGTTATTTGAGTTATATTTATTTAGAACCATTGGCAAAGAAATAAATAACTAAGAAATTCAAGGATATACCTGGCATGGTAGTCAAATAAAAGTTGGCTTTATTAGCAGATGATTTTATTTAATACCTGATAAAACCGGAAAAGACATTTCAGCATTGTGGAACATTCTTTGATGGCTTGAAGTCTTTTTGGGATACAAAATTAATGCAGACAAAACAAAGACAATAGCTGTAACTATGTACCCACGTATGAATTAGTTCAGCAATACTATATTTATTGGGCCATGATAAAATGAAGCACTTAGGAGTATGGATTAAATGATTCTGGTACAGCTGCTAAGGATATGGGGAAGAGACTAAACAAAAGATAATACAAAATCTGAGAAGTTGTAAACTCTGTTTTATGGATATGGATAGCAAAATACAAGCAGTGAAAATGTTTAGTCCCTTTGGTTTCATACATGTCAGGCATATTTTTATCAGCCAGAGAAGTTATGGATAGCAATTAATAAAGAGTTGAAAGATTTTAGCTGGGAGAGGAAGAGGGCTAGATTCAAGTGGGATAAGTTGATCTTTCTAGTAGAACAAGGTGGTTTGTGATTACCTAATTTGAAGGGGTTTTTCATAGCTGCACAGTTAAGGCTGCTATACAAAACACAAGCAGAAAGCTGTAATTCAAAGTGGAAAGGGAAAGAAGGAAAGACTGAGATTTTGGATGCAGATCCTTAAGGAGAATAGCAGTAACCAAACAAAATGTTATTTTCATAAAGTAGCAGATGGTATCCTAAGAATTAAGTCAGCATGGGAATGAAGAAAGGAGATTCTGCTGATAGGGATGATTGCAATTAGGAGTATAGGGAATAGGCAGGAGGGGGCTAGATTTACTGTTGAAAACTGACAAAGGAACCAAGATATTGGGAGCAAATAGCACGGGAAAGGAAATAGAACAGGATGAGACCAAGAACTCATTTGGACTGTAGCCTAGAGATTGCCTTCCTTGTCACTTACTGATATCAGAGTATAGGGAAAGAGAAAGAAATAGGGGGATCCTAAGTGGAAGACCAGCACTGGTAGAGTTTTTAGTAGAACAGAAGCTGCTGTAAAAAAAGGATAATTAGTAGGGCATATAAAATATTGTATGATAACTTTAGAAATCGATCAGAAGAGGTTAGAAAGTATTGGGAAGAGAGACTGGATAAGCAGTTTACAAAGAAACACCTGGGTAATATACATATCATTCCCAAATATGCAACAAAATCTAGAAGATTTAGGATCTTTGCTTGGAAGTGATTGCATAGGTATATTTATACCGCAAGCAGACTCCAAAAAAATTTTCCTCAGGTAGATTGCAAATGTGGGATGTGTGACAGGGAAGAAAGAGATAATTGAGAACATATTTTTTAGGAGTGTAAATGAGTTAAAAATTCCCTGCAAACTATTCTGCCAAAAATACTTTGTGAGCAAATTGGTGTAACTAAGGAAATTATTTTTTGACCAATGATACAGAACGAGAATTACCTAGACATAGTAAGACCTTGCTGAGTTAATTTTGGTGGCTGTCAAAAAACAGTTACTGGAAAATTGAAGTCAAAGTCTAAACCAACCATACTAGAAGTAGTGAACATATTAAGAGAGATAAAACAACTGGAGGTGGGATCTTTAGAATAGGGTAGGAGCAAATTACATAGAAAAAAATGGGAATCATGGGAACTGTACATGTAGAATAATGTTTTGGAGAAGGAATGAGGTTTAAGGGGGAAGGCAAATATTGAATGAGCTTTGTAATGTTTGACTGACAATGACAGAAAAGATTATAAGTGATGTATAATGTTTGTAACTGAAAATATGTCGGTATGGTTTAGTTTCATTTTTTTATAAATGCATGATTGCCTATGTCATAAGTGATAATTTAATAAATATGTTTCTTGTTAAAAAAAATGAAACTGCAAATAAAATTAAAGGGTACTGAGAAATGCCGTGGATAGTATGCCATTTAACAGTATGGGAGTGAATGATCTCAACCAAGAAGATACACATAACTCTTCTAGTTCATAATTTGCTACAAGATAAATATGTTTAGCATAATCTGTCTCCAAGGATTTCCTGATTTTGTTTTATTTGCTAGGTAGTAGCTCTGGCTTTGCCCAGTGTACAGCATCTATTTTACCAGTCTTAAGTATTCTGCTACAAATGTGTTTAGATTTCATACACATATACTGTTCTTAAATTGTATCACTGATTTTTGCATCATATGTGTTTTTTTTCTTCTTCTTTAGATGATTCCCCTGGAGTCTTTTGTTGGTCAAAGTGCAGGTGGCAAACCAGTCCCAATAATTCCTGGAGGAAACAGTATACCTCTTACCTATGCTAACAGGAAGGATTATGTGGAGAGGACCATTGAATACAGGCTACATGAAATGGACCAGCAGGTTAGAGGCTGTGATTTGTCTTCTTAATGAAGTCTTAACACAGTTCCCTTCATTTTCATAAAACTCTGCCACATGTTGCCTTAAAGTACGTATACTATGACTGCATATACTTTTTTAAAACTTAACAGCATGTTTTCATCAGGTATCCATACTCTGACTGCATATATTCTTGTCCTTAAAAACATTTTTCTTCTTTCATTTTGTTTGTAGTATATTTTATTCTATGTTGTTTTTGACTGAAACTACTGGATTATTGTTTAGTTGCACATAAGTATTCTACTTCATTCATTACTGACTATTTAAAATAAGTACATGTTGTTTTTCAGTCGTTTTCTGAGAATCAAGCTGTTATGCTTTTGCTGTGTAGTGGAATAAGATTTTGACTAGGGAGTTTTGTGGTAACTCCTAGTTTTTGAGATCCATCTGCTAGTAGGACATTGTTTTTATAACATGTCTCAATTCTCTCCAGATAAAGTTCTGGGAGTTGAGTGAAAGACTGCCAAAGTAAATTTAACCTTTCTTTTGGGATGGCACAGTAATGCTGAAGAATTACATGTTAGTTTACTCACCAGATGAGCAGTGGTAGTCTGGCCACTAAGGCGCTGTGTGTGTGCGTCTGTACATATGTGTGTGTGTGTGTATATATATATATATATATATATATATATATATATATATATATATATATATACACATTTACACACACACACACACACACATATATATACATATATATATATAATATATATATATATATATATATATATATGTGTGTGTGTGTGTGTGTGTGTGTGTGTATAGCAATGTCTTTTTGGATTCTCCCATTAGCGGTCACCACAGCAGATCACCAGTCCGCAGATTGATTGGTGGTGTTGAGTTGCCAGCCAGGCACCCAACCTTCACAGAAGGTATGCATACACACACACACACACACACTGCATCTCTTTAAAACTCACTCAACCACAGGGACGACATGCAGACTCTGCACAGAAGGAGCTCCAGACAAGAATCAAACCAGAGAACCATTTGCTGTGAGGCAACAAAGCTAACCGCTGCACCACCATGGCTGGCATAACAAAGCACACATCCTTGTGTTGAGGCAAAATATTTTTTCAGCCTTGGGAAGGTCAAACATCCTCCTCCTCCTCCTCCCATCCTCTCATATGGAAAAACTGGTACTTGTGAGCAACAGCCAATGACATACATTTATGACCCCAATGCAGCTAATTGACAGTGATCTCTTTGTTAAACCAGATGAGTACTGCATGTCATGTAAACTGGATCTAGATCTGAAGACACTCGTTTAAGGGCAAAAGCATTCATCTATTTGCATTTCAATAAAGACGTTTTGATTTCTAAATAAGTTATAGCTAGTTGATTACTTTGAACTCTCAACTGAGCGTGTCTACATTGCATGGTTCTTTTTTCCTTATTTTTTAGGATTCTTAGCCAGCAGCTTTGTTGCTCACAAGTACCAGGTTTCCCTGTGGTACATGTATGTGTATGGCAAAACAACATACCCAACACACTAGTCATAGGGGACTCTATAGTCAGGCACACTGATGTCCCACTCACCAGGCTAAACAAGGAGAAGGTTAATGTCAGCTGCCTGTCGGGTGCCAGGATCCAACACATAACCCACACACTCAGGTCACTCTACAACAAGTACAAATATGACTCTGTCATTGTCCTTGTTGGTGTGAATGACCTGAGACGTACCTCCCTGGACTACATGAAAAAAGACATGGAGGAGCTCTCTGATCTTGTAGCCCAGGCAGGTATGACTCTAGCCCTGAGTAGCATCCTGCCATCACCCAGAATGATACCGCAGTACAAGGACAAAATGATTGACTTCAACAATTGGCTAAGCTTCTGGTGTCATTCTAAGGGGATCCAGTATCTGTCTGCCTGGGACGACATTGTCGACAGGCCATGATGCTTTGCCAGAGATGGCCTGCACCTGTCACCCCTGAGATTCCGGATACTGGCTAAGGGTCTTGCCGCCCCTATAGTGCCTTTTTTAGGCATGGTTCAAATGACAAATTCACCATAGTAACAGGAACAGACAAGCAAAAAGTGAAGGTAATGCTACTCAATGCTAGAAATCTAAATCTCAAAATGCATTCACTCGAGGCACTCCTTAAAATGGAGAACATTGATAGACTGAGACCTGGTTCAAGGCTCTAGAGAGAACCCCTGCATTACCAGGCTATAACTCATACCACACTTTTCAGCCATCTAACCTGGACGATAACACCAAAGGCGGAGGTATGTCCATATTCATTAAGGATATTCACACCTCCAGGCTAGTTGCGCAGCATAATGCATTCAAGGTTATCCAAGTGCAACTAACTCTGGGCAAAACTGCAATCCAAATTGTAGCTTGCTACAGATCCCCCACCATGCCCCAGGATTCCCACTCCTCTTTTCTTGATATACTGGAAAATATTAGGGTTCAACCAAACACCCACATCATTAACTGGGAAAACTACTCATGTACCAACTCCTTCACTCAACGCTTTCTGGAATTCATAAATTCCAATGCCCTGGATCAACTTATCCATACCCCCACCAGGGGCAACAGTATCCTAGACCTAGTCATTACCAACATGACTGACCGATGTTCCACACCTGAAGTCAACTCCTCGTTGGTCAGATCCGAGCATAAGTTAATCACCCTAGATATCCCCATCCCGCCCACACCCACCATTAAGGAAACCATGGTAAAAATTTTCTCCAAAGCCAACTTCAGGTTTCTTAAGACAGAAATGGCAAATTTCATGACACCCATGCAGATGGACAATGCAGTTATGACTGCTGAATCCTACACAAATGCAGTCTATAAGCACTTATGAGTGCATGGATTGTGCTATCCCAAACAGAACCAAGACGCTATCCTCCAAAAAAAGGAAGCCAATCTGGTCCCCTGCCATAAACAAGCTCTACAACATAAGGAAGAAACTGTTGCAAAAGAGAGTAAAATCCCGTGAGTGGAGGAGCTCCCTGGGCAGCCTCAGTAAGAAGCTGAGATCCCTTATAAGATCCTCCAAAGCTAGCTACGAAAACAAACTTGCCTCTGATTCTAAGGGCAACCACAAAGCATTCTCTAGCTATGTCAAGAATCTAAATGGCAATGCCCAGATCTGCTCTGAGTTACGCCACAATGGCACGAAAATTACAAAACCAACTGATATTGCCAACATCCTGGCAGATAGGTTCAGTGATAACTTTACCCCCTAAAGAGCCCATATCTATACAAGAAGAATGCAGAGTCCCTGTAATCTCATCTATGCAGGTAAAAGCTGCACTCTCTAAAACCAAAAACACAGCATCCATGGGACTGGACAGTATCCCAGGCTGCGTTTTACATGAACTTCAGAACGAACTGCCTCCCCACCTAAGCACCATGTTCAATCATAGTCTCACATCAGGCTTTGTGCCCACTGAATGGCACACAGCAGCAGCTATCCCACTCCACAAAGGGGGAGCCACCACTGATCCTGGAAACTATCACCCTATTAGCCTGGTCTGCAAGGCCATGGAAAGTATCATCATGGAACTCATAAACAAAGACATTTGCAACCTCCAAACTCTGAACCCCACCCAGTTCGGGTTTGTGAAAGGCAGATCATGCCTTCTGAACCTGATTGACTTCTTTGAGGCAGTCACCAAAGCTGTAGACGAGGGTAAGGTGGTTCATACAGCCTATCTTGACCTCGCCAAGGCTTTCGACACCATCCCCCATTCTGGATTTATAGCTAAACTCACTAAACTAGGTATAAACCCCTACATCACAAGATGGGTTGCCAATTGGTTCACTGACAGAACCCACACTGTAAAAGTTGCAGACTCCATATCTGACTTCAAACCAGTGACAAGTGGAGTAACACAGGGTTCAGTCCTAGGACCTCTCCTGTTTGGTATCTACTTATCTGAAGTGCAGGCTAACACAGAAGGCCTCTGGCTAATGAAGTTTACAGCTAACTGCAAACTAGGAGCCATAGTCGAGTCCCCAAATGATGTGGACATCCTACAGAAGGGTCTCACTGAGACAGATGCCTGGTATCAGAGGCATGGCCTCATGCTCAATGCCAAAAAGAGCATTGGCATCCCCTTTGGCAAAAACTCTGTACCCATGAATTACCACATAAACGGCAGTGTACTTAACGCCGAATGTGTGATAAGACACCTTGGGACCCAGGTGGACAGTAGTCTCTCCTTTGATAATCACATCACCACAGTAGTCAGGAAATACTTCTATGTGGCACACCTCATCACAAAAGGGTTCTCATCCAGGAAAAAAAGCGGTCATTGTTCCCCTGTATTCAGCACTCATTAGACCCATTATAGAGTACATTTCCCCTTTTGAAATGTACCTCACAAGACATATGCAGCAGCTGGAAAGGCCACAGATGTACCTCACAAAGAGGATTACTGGCCTCAAACAGATGCCCTACACTGACCGTCTCAAAAAACTCCAGCTTTACTCTGTAGCATATCGCCTACTCTGAGGAGATCTCTGCCTAACATGTAAAGCTATGTTAAACCCAGAGCTGTTGGACATGCTAAACCTAAAGAAATCCCAATCTCTCCAAACTATACGCTCTAGGGATCTAAACCTTGTCACCACAATAAACAGGACATGCTGGAGGGATGGATTCCTGTCCCAGAGAATTCCTATACTCTGGAACAAGCTACCCATCTATGTCAAGCAAAGTTCCTCATTAGCACTCTTCAAGAAAAATCTTGATGAGTGGATGGGAAAATCAAAATACATCCCAGGGATCACTTCAGTGGTTCTGCTCGACAGAGGCACAGGAAATTAACTTTCTTGGGTGGCGTAAGCAAGGAAACCTTGTTGGCTAGGCTTACTTGGGCCCTTGGGCCGATAGCCTAGTACCTATCTATGGACCTATGAATATTGCTGATCTGTGGCTGCATTGTTCTGCCCCCACCAACCCAGTTCTTGTGTTCTTAAATTTGGTGGCTTTTGAGTTGCCCGCCCCTACTGTAAATCTCATTTTGGACACTCCTCCCAGTACCATCATATCAGCTCATTCTACTGGGTAGAGAGAGATCATTTGGGAAGGCCCACCCTCTTACTTTCTCAAACTTGAATTATCGTGTTTCCTCCCTTCCTACATAACCTAAAGAAAGAAAGAAAAAATTGCCTTTATTCATCTGCTTTTGCTGTATTTGTGTTTCTTCCTGCTGTATTGCTTTATTTTGCTTTTGCTGCTTGTTCGTAAAAGTATTCAATTGCATTTATTCTGCTGCATTTATTACTGATTGTTAGTAGCCTGATTGAATTGTAACTGTTGGCATAAGCACTTGTGCTTCGGGCCAGTTGTTTTACAATAGGAAGGTTTGTGATCTACACTCTTGTGGCAAGAGAGGTAGCTTACATCCTTCTAAATTGGGAGTTGCTACTTGAAGGCTTAGTGTGTCTGTTATTCTAAAAGTGTCTTAGTTATGGTTTAAGCACTTTGACTTCAGGCCAGTTATTTTGCATTAAGAAAGTTTGTGGTCTATACGCTTGTGGGAGGAGAGGGTAGATTCTGCCCTTCTGAGCTGAGAATTGCTGGTCGAAGGCTTATTGTGCCTGCTTATTTGAACTTTTTCTTTTTGAAATTGGTGCACCTTGTTTGCTCTAGCATAGACTAGATTCAGACTTGATGAATCTAGCTCTGTTTGTATAACTTGAGTATTAATCCAGGCCATCTTTTTTGGAGAGGGTTCCCTTGCACCCTAGTGGCAGGAGTGTGCAGTTAGAACTTGTCTGATTGAAGGTTGCTGGAACAGGGGTCAGTTTTGAGCTTTTTTATTGGTTAATTGGTTTAAATCAGTTTGCTCTTGTTTAGTACTGTTATATTTAAGTGCGTTTCTGTTTTCCTGTGCTGAATCGACGTAAACAAAGTATGTTCTGTAGTTCTATCTCGCCTTCATTCTTACATATGGGTTTGGAGCCGATCCTCGGCTCTGACTCAGCCAATTACAAAGTTCAAAGTCTCTCAGTTGGCTCGTGGTAAGGTAGGTATCCCATATTGCACTACTAAGAATCCCCAGATCTCGTTTGCCACATCTACGAGTTCAGAAGTGATTCTTGCTTGGCCGTGGCTAAGTTGGATATTTTCTTTCCTTTTATAGTTATTATCGATATTTCTGCATATAATATAGCTTATAGGATAGTTTTAGTAATTGATATCATAGGTAGTAAATAATAGATTTTTTTTGCTATTTTTCTGTAGTTATTGCTGAGAACTTGTTGGCCCTCTGTAGGCCGTGTTTGTTCTCTGAGTGGTATCCCTTCTGTGTGCTAGTTTTTTTTGACATAGTTTCTTATTAGCATAGGTTCGCATATGTGTTAGGACCTTGTTCCCTAATATTGTTTTTCAATAGAATATTATTTGTGTGCAGTGTTGTTTACTATCTTATTGGCTAGTTCTACATTTTGTGGTACTTTCTGACTTTGCTTCTTTCCTGTTTTCTTAGTGGCTAGGTCCGTTTAAGTTAGAGAACCTAGTCCTCTATTAAACTTTTCTGATGTTCTTACCTCAGCTGGTCTAGGCTCGTTTAAGTTAGAGGACCTAGTCCTCTGTTTTTCGCTCGTCTTTGTGTGAGTTTCCCATAGCGGGGCTAGGCCCATTTAAGTTAGAGGACCTAGTCCTTGGTTGTATTTTTGTGTGTAGTTTTTTTCTTACAGGGCAAGGCCCATTTAAGTTAGAGGACCCTAATCCTCTCTTATGTTTTTGACAGAGTTCTGCTTGTACTAACCATGTCTGAGGAGTCCAAAGATCATAAACCTTCGGGTTTTAAAACTTGCCTTAAGTGCTCCCAAAAAATGTCAATTACTGACGGGCATAGTAACTGTGTTTACTGCCTCGGAGCCATTCATCTTCAGGAAACTTGTTCTTTCTTTCACTGTTTCAGTTCCAGAGTTCTTCTAGAAAGGAAGAACAAATTAATACTGAAAGGTCTCCTTAAGCCTTCATTCGAGGAGGATTTAGCCAGCTCGTCATCATCCTCCAAGTCTTCCTCTGCAAAGAAAGAGAAGGTCAAGTTGACAAAGAAGCATTCTCCTGCACTGACTATTTTGTCTGAACCTCCTCACAAAGTATTAAAACTGGATAAGCCTGCTACATCTTCGGCTCCACTGTCCTCAGAGCCGGCCAAGGTTATCGATGTTGACACTGCAGTGTCAGCCCCAAGTCTTTCAGAGTCGACAACTGAGAAATTGCATCGGAGCCGGTCCAAAGAGCTATTGACGGTCTCCCCAACTTTACGATCTCCCATATTACAGGGATCTGGGTCACCTACTCTGTCATCCAGATCCTCCAAGAGCTTTTCGGAAGAGGATGTAGAGAGAGTAGTGCTTAGACTTTTGAAGTCATCTGCTTTACCGACATTGTTGCTGGCTCTGACCCAGTTGGTTCCGGAGCCATCTAAGACCATTCTCCCTGCTGCTGTTCCTCCTCCGAGCCATACTTGTCCTTCGGAGCCAGAGATTTTGGTGCCACTTGTTGTGGAACCCTTGATTCCAGCAACCCTTGTGTCTGTCTCGGAGCGGAGTTCCACTCTGACACCTTCGGCACCATCCTTGGTGTCTAGGAGCCAAAGCTCTCCAGTCAGCCCTGACAGGGATGCTTGTACCTGAACCTCTTTGGTGCAGAGCCTACCTCTCAGTGTGTTGGCTAGGTTGAGTTCGGACCCTGCATCCATCTCAGACCCAATTGCTTTGGAGCCGAGGGCTACCTCCATTTCCTCGGAACTGGGGCTGTCCTCAGAGCCAGAGAGATCTGCATTTGAGATGATGAGGAGCATGCTGTCTCAGTCATCAGCTATGCACAAGGGTACCGATACTCTTCCCTCTCAAGCACCGACCTCTGTCTCAGCTCCATCTCTCAGTATTGATAGCAGAGACCCGCAGCCTCAGGAGCCCCCATTGGGTGGTCCCCAGTCTTCTGAGACCTCCCCAGAATACACTTCTGAGGAGCCCCCTCAGAAGAGGACATGCAAGAGGAAGCATGTAGACTCCCTGGATGAGTCCATCACCTCGGACACTGACCTCGAGGAGTCATGAGTCCCCTAGGTTGTCCTCTGATGATATCTCCTTTGTAGATATCTTAGAGATCCTGAAGCAGAGGGGAGGCTGGCCCACTGTTGCCTTTTCTGATGAGGAGTCAGTGTACCTGAAGGCTTTCGGGTCTTAACCTTCAGCATCTTGGGTGTCTCCACCTTTTGATGAGCTCCTGGACCTAGTTAGTCGAAAGGTGTGGGAAACTCCTGATGCCATGGAACCAGTCCCCAGAAGACCTAACACATTTCTCTCTGTCCCCAAGGAGACTAAAGATGTGCCTGTAGATGCCATGGTGGTGGCGGCTGCGGCCACAAAGAAGGAACTAGCGGATATTTCTACATCTGTCCATCCACCAAACAAGTAGTCTCAAATGATGGATAGATACGGGAGGTGTATCTTCTCTTCAGAGGTTTTTACTCTCAGATCGCTGAATTATCTCACACATTTTACTAGGCTTCAAAGAGATCTCCTCAAGGAGTTAGGAGATACTCTCCAAGGTACATCAAATGAAGGAGTCCCGGAGAAGGTTACTGCTCAGTTGTCCACCTTAAACTCCATTGGTAACTCCTCCATGAGGCTGATATCCTATGCAGCAGATGGAGCGAGTAGGGCAGTGGGTTCAGGAGCCTCCCTTAGGAGACACTCCTGGATGCGCTTATGTAATTTTGCAGAGCCCTTCAAATCTGCTTTTACCAATGCCCCCTTCAATGGTTCCTCTTTATTTGGACCAAAGGTAAAAGATACACTCACCAGGTGCGAACAGGAAGGGAAAACTCTCTGCTATGGAAGTATGTTTTACCATCCCTTCTAGACCATACCCTAAGGGTCAGAAAGGTGGTAAAATGTGGTTCAAGAAATCCCAGAAATTTTTCCCAGATGCACAGGGTTGTTCCTCCTTCAGAGGGAGAAGAGGAAGAGCTAATGGTAGACGTCACCCTAGAGGCAGGGGGGGACTGCAAAACAAGGGTGGCCACGATTCTTTCTGTGGTCATCCCTATTAGCGCTCCTGATGTGGGGCCTGACTGCGCTTCTCTGGAGCCAGTTGGGTGTCGCTTAGTTTTGTGTCCAGAAGCCTGGCTCAACATCACCCAAGACAAGTGGGTACAAAGAATAATCACCAGAGGATACTCCAAACCCTTCTTTCTTCTACCTCATACCCCCAAGAAGATCCCAGATGTTCCACCTAATCGCAGGGATTAAGCAACCGTAGAAGTTCAAAAGTTGCTTTCAAAGAGAGTCATCCAAACCATCCCTGCAGACCAGATAGGATTTGGAACTTACTCTAGATTCTTTGTAGTGCCAAAATGATCAGGGGACTGGAGGCCCATTTTGGATCTCAGCAAATTAAACGAATCAGTAAAAAGTCCAAGTTCCGAATGGTAACCCTGCAGTCTATACTTCCTCTGTTAGGGAAAGACAATTGGATGTGCTCCATAGACCTCCAAGATGCATACTACCACATCAAAATGGACAGAGGATCGAGGAGTCATCTATGCTTCCGTCTGGGACCAGTCATTACCAATTTCGTGCTCTGCCCTTTGGTCTCACCACAGCTCCCAGGGTTTTCACCAAATGCATGACGGTAGTGACAGCTCACTTGAGACAGCTTGGATTCCAAGTGTTTCTGTATCTGGACGACTGGCTCCTGACTGCCACCACCAGGCATCTACTCCTACAAGCCAGGGATTCAACCATCCAGCTCTGCACCCAGCTAGGAATTACAATAAACTGGGAAAAGTCTGCCTTGTCGCCCTCTCAATTTGTGACTTTTATAGGCGCAAAAATAGACACAGTAGCCCTGATGGCTCATCTCCCTGCAGACAGAATTCAAAATCTCAAACAATAGATATTCAGCTTACTTCCTCAACAAAGAGTCAAGGCTAAGACAGTGCTGAAACTTTTAGGGACCATGGCATCTACCATATCTCTAGTTCCACTAGACAGACTGCATATGCGAATCCTTCAATGGCTACTCTTCTCCTAGTGGTCTCTTCAACAACTGCCTCTGTCTCATCATATTCCGATAATGGAATCTTGCAAAAAGGACCTTCATTGGTGGATGCAGCCCGATCAACTGATGACAGGAACACCCTTCCTTCCTCGCCAACCCATTGCTACTGTGACCACAGATGCCTCCCAGATTGGGGGGGGGGGCATTATCTAGGCAGGACTGTCCAAGGCACATGGCAAGATCACTAGGCTCACTTGCATATCAGTGTCCTAGAGATGAGAGCAGTGCTACTGGAGTTGCAAGCACTTCATGACTTTCTTCCTCTAGGGACGATAGCAATCCATTCAGACAATATGTCATTGGTATAGTATCTGAACAAGCAAGGAGGAACCAAATCTTACCCCCTGTGTCAAGAGGCTCTTTGTGTTTGGCAGTGGGCGATATCTTCTCAGCTCATTCTTGTAGCAACGCATATCCTGGTGACAACCATTGTGATAGCCGACAAGCTCAGCAGGGCAGTCTTGATGCCGCATGATTGGTCTCTGAATCAGAAAGTCACAGAGCAGATTTTCCGCAAATGGGGACAGCTTTGCTGCGATCTGTTTGGCAGTCCAATCAACGCCAAATGCAGCAGCTACGTTTCCTTTATCCCCCCTCCGGGGGAGTCACCAAGAGATGCACTTGTTCATAATTGGCTTCCTGGACTTCTTTATGCATTTCCCCCTTTCCGGTCATATCGAAAGTGATCCAGAAAGCAAAGTCCTTGGGAAGCAGAATGATCCTGATCACTCCTTACTGGCCTTGTCAGATTTGGTTCCCCTTTCTCGGGCCTCATCTCCTAGACGATCCATGGACTCTGGACCCACTTCCAGACCTCTTGACACACATGTAAGGCTCCCTTCACCCCAGCCTCCACACCCTCAACTTGACAGCGTGGCTGCTCCACTTTCATCACTAGTCAGGCTTCATGATTTTTCACCTGCAGTGACCCATATCCTCACGTCTTCCCGCAAACCTTCCATGAGGAAATTATACGCCAGCAAATGGAGAAGATTTTCTATCTGGGCAAAAGAGAAAAATGTAGATCCTTACACAGCATCCATCCCCTTGGTGTTAGAATTCCTAACTGAACTTTTCCATCAGGGATCAGCTGCTGCTACGATTAAAGTTCAACTGGTACCGATATCCAATTTCCATTTGGGACAACATGAGCCTAATCTGATGGTTCATAGATTGTGTAAAACCTTCTGTAAAGGCACAGCCTTGCTAAGACCTCCCTTTCAGGAATCCGTATCTCCTTGGGATCTAAATTTCATTCTGTCCAAACTTACTTCCCTGCCTTTTGAACCTGCACATTCTTGTGAACTGAAGTTCCTGTCTTGGAAGACCATTTTTCTAGTAGCTATTATATCTGCTAGAAGGGTGTCAGAGATGCAAGCACTGTCAGTCAAACCTCCTTACTTGATTTTTCATAGAGACAGTTTCCCTTTGTAGAAACCCTTCTTTCATCCCCACAGTTTGCTCTCAGTCTAATTTGAACCAAACTATTGAACTGCCAGTATTTTTTCCTAATCATTCAAACAGTGCAGAATATAAATTTCATCAACTTGATGTTCACAGTTGCGGTTCTATCTACAAAGAACCAAGGAACTTAGAAAATCAGGCCAATTGTTCGTATCCTTTTCTGAAAATAGAATAGGTCTGCCTGTCTCTAAGGTAACGCTGTCTAATTGGATTTCCAACTGTAATTTAATTTATCTACTCTTCCAATGGAAATGAACTTTTGTTTAAAATTAAGGCTTATTCTACCAGATCCCTATCCACATCTGCTGCCTTTCAAGCCAGTGTCCCAATTGATAATATCTGTGCAGCAGCAACTTGGGCTATCCCTCTTACATTTATTACTCATTACATATTGGATTTGACCTGTAGGGGTAGAGCCTCCTTTGGTTCCACGGTTCTTAGGAGCATATTCCCATGAGCCACCCGAGAAAATGGTGCTAGGGAGGCTGTCCCATATGTAAGAATGAAGGCAATATAGGACTACAGAACATAAAGAAGTTATGTACTCACCATAACGTTCCATGTTTGTAGTCCATCTCTCTCTTCATTCTTACGAACCCACCCACCTACCCCTTTCCATGTATCCTTGGAGGACATGGAGACAGGATGGTATTGCCGTTGGTAGGGTGGAGTCCTTTCATCTTTGTTGTTCCTTGTGGATACCTTTTCTATCATTTTTATACTTAGCAGCAAGCAAGATCTGGGGATTTTTACTAGTGCACTATGGGATACCTACCTTGCCATGAGCCGACTGAGAGACTTTGAGCTTTGTAATCGGCCGAGTCAGAGCTAAGGATCGGCTCCGAACCCATATGTAAGAATGAAGGGCGAGATGGACTACAAACAAGGAATGTTATGGTGAGTACATAACTTCTTTTTAAATATTTTTAGCATAGTCTAATTATTGGTTTTGCTATATCCAGATCTGTTTGTGTTATGCCTGTGTTCTGCTACGCCATCTTGTGTTGGCCAGGGCCTGCGTGCACTTAATGGGAGTAAGTGAACTGGTTGGAACTGGTCTGGCATAGGGTGTTTAGCTAAGAGCTCAGGGACATGGGTTGATTAATTAATTCCAGTGTTTCTGTTTTACTTTCGTTTTTGTGGTATTTAAACCCCACATTTGCACAGGTTTGTGCTTGTTGCATGTCGCACACCACTGGTGCACTGTTTTAATCCTTTGCAAAGTATCTAAGCTGCATTTTTTCCCATACCAGCACTCCTTTTTAAGTGAGGCCCTTGCTGTATTGATTTTATCCAGTCCTACTCACACCTATAGGTACTCTCCTCAGATAGTACCCACTCTACTGTCCCTGACCTCTCTTCCACAGATTCTGACAACCATGAATGGACAATTTCCTATGATTTTTCCTGCTAGTCTGGTCGATGTGTACATCCTGAGATAGTGTAGCAACTGCCTTATCTACACAAACAACCCTCTACTACTACCACCTAGGAACACAATATGTGAGAGATGCAATTCCATTAAGAACCTAGAATCCTTGCTGTCTCAGTCACAAGACAGTACATCTTACACTAAGAAGGTCGTCTGCGCAAACACGACAAACACCACACCTCTAACACCATCCACAACTGTACAACACACTCCTACATATGCAAAGGTTCTCAACCAAAACATACCTAAACCAAAGAGACCTCCAAAGCAAAAACACACACGCACATCACAACACACAGCACCAAGCACCACACATAGTAGACGCGCCTGTGTCTCACAGCCTCTAAGGTCCAGCCACAAATCCAACATACTAATCATAGGAGATTCTGTTGTGAGACATACAGATGTGCCCCTCACCAGGCTAAACAAGGAGAAAGTCACAGTAAGTTACTTGTCAGGTGCTAGAAACCGCCATATCATGCATTTAAGTCTCCTAACAACAGGTACTGTTATGATTTTGTCATAGTCCATGTTGGTGTAAATGACTTGAGATCTACCTCTCTGAAGTATATGAAGAGAGACATGATTGAGCTCACTGAATATGTGTCACATGCAGGTATGTCCCTAGCCTTAAGCAGCATCCTACCATCACCTAGAATGATGCCTCAATACAAACAGAAAATGATTGACTTTAACAATTGGCTTAGTTTCTGGTGTCATTCCAGGGGGAATCCAGTACCTGACAGCCTGGGAGGACATGATTGACAGACCATGATGCTTTGCCAGAGATGGCCTTCATCCGTCTCCCCTGGGCTTCAGGCTTCTGCCTCCCCCATAGTGCCTTTTATAGGCAAAGCCATGAGCTCAAAATTACCAATATGAAAAAATCTTCTAAACTAAATTTAAAGGTCTTGCTGTTAAATGCTAGGAGTCTTAGCCTGAAACTGTACTCATTGCAAGCATTCCTCACCCTGGAGGATGCTGACATTTGTGCAGTCACTGAAACTTGGTTCAAAGCTGCGGAGAGCACCTCAGCCTTATCAGGTTACTCATCCTACCATACTTTCAGACCCCAAACGGAGGGCTACAAAGCCAAAGGAGGTGGAGTTTCAATATTTATCAAGGACATACATACCTACAGGCTGGTCAGATGATATGACACACAGGAGACACTCCAAGTGCAGTTAACTGTTGAGAAAACACCTATTCAAATCATAGCTAGCTACAGACCCCAAACCATGACTCAGGACACCCAATACACCTAGCTGGACCTACTTAAATCCATCAAGATTCAACCCTCTACCCTGATCCTGGGTGACTTTAACTTCCTAACCACAGAGTGGAAGACCTGTTCCAGCCCAAACATGAATGCACAGCGATTCCTTGACTTCATCAATGCCAGTGTATTGGATCAGCTGGTTGACAGTCCCATGAGAGGTGAAAATATCCTAGACCTGGTACTAACCAACATGAGTAGACACTGTAGCACCCCTACAGTGTCATCCTCCTTGGTAAAATCTGACCATAAAGCGATCACTTGTCGAAGTCACCATCTCCACTGACCCCACCCTCCCTTATCAGGGTCAAACAAAAAAACTTTTCCAAAGATGACTACAATCTCCTGGGAGCAGGTATAAACAGCATGACAGCCACCATTCCTTCAGTTGGAACTAGAACAAATGTCCAAGCCTACACCAAAACACTATATGAGCACCTACGCAGCTGTATGGACTCAACAATACCTGACAGGACAATATCATCTTCCTCAAGGAAGAATAAACTCATGTGGTGGACAGCAGCAATAAAAAAACTCTTTAATAAAAGGAAAAAATAAATTGCTGTCCAGGACCAAGAAGGAGTAGGTGCCAAGTTGGAAGCAATCTATCATTTGTCTGAATAATCAAATAAGGTCACTGGTGAAATCCTGTAAGGCTAACTTTGAGTTCAAATTGGCCACATCCATCAAGGACAATCACAAGACCTTCTTCACATACATCTGCATTCTCAAAGATAACACCCAAATCTGCTCTGAACTGGTGGTCAAGAACACCACATACACAAATGCTGTAGATATAGCCAACCTGTTGGCAGACAGGTTCAGTAAAAACTTCACCCCCCCCAGTAAACCAGGACATCCCCAGCACCTGCCCCCCTCACCTCATCACCAGGGAGCAGGTCTTTAATGCCCTCTCAACGGCAAAAAATACAGTCTCCAAGGGACCTGACAACATCCCTGGCTGCATCCTACATGAACTCAGGCATGAGCTCTCAGCTGCATTAGGCACCCTATTCAACCAAAGCCTGAGCACTGGCTTCATCCCAGCAGAATGGAGGACAGCCACAGTCATCCCTCTACAAAAAACTGGAGTGTCCACTGACGCAGGCAGTTATAGGCCCATCAGCCTAACTATCCTGATCTACAAGGCCATGGAACGCATTATCATGGACCTGATAAACAAGGACATTGGCAACCTCCAAATGCTTGACCCCACACAGTTTGGTTTTGTCAAAGGGAGATCATGCCTATTAAACTTGGTCAACTTCTTCGAAACAGCCACCAAAGCCATGGACGCGAGGAAGATGGTACACACCGCCTACCTTGACCTAGCCAAAGCCTTTGACACTGTTCCCCACTTGGGTATAATAGATAAACTAGGCATCAGCCCATATGTTACCAGATGGGTAGCTAACTGACTCACTGATAGAAGCCACTTGATCAAAATAGGGAAAGCCACCTCTAGTAGTAGATCCGTAACGAGTGGTGTACCCCAGGATTCGGTGTTATGGCCTCTACTTTTTGGGATATACTTTTCTGAGGTGCAAGCCAAAACCAGTGGTCTGTGGCTGACTAAGTTTGTAGATGACTGCCAGCTGGGCACTGTCTTAAATTTCCATAGTGATGTGAACATCCTCCAAGAGGGCCTTACCCAAACTAATGACTGGTGCCAGGAGCATGGCCTCAAACTGAATGCCAAGAAATGCATCATTATCCCCTTTGGGGAAAATGGCATCCCCACTAATTATCAAATTAATATCACATTAATAATGTACTAAGCATGGAAGCAGTCGTGAGGGACTTGGGCACCCAGGTTGATAGCAACCTGACCTTTGACCATGACATTGCTTCTGTTGTACAGAAGGCTTTCTACATGGCCCACCTCATAAGTATGGGTATTTCATCCAAGAACAAGGAAGTCATAACATCCCTGTACTCCTCCCTTAAATCTATTATCGAGTACAGTGCCCCCTTCGTTATGTACCTTGCCAAGAAAATACAGCAGCTGGAGAGACTACAGAGGTTCCTGATCAGGAAAATCCAGGGTCTCAAACACCTGTCCTGTACAGATAGGTTAAAAGCCCTGTCCCTCTACTCAGTCTCGTACAGACTACTGAGAGGTGACCTGTGTTTGGCATACAAGGCCATCTCAGACCCAGCCTTGATGGTGTTGTTGCATATCCATAAGTCAAAATCCACTCGGGCAACCTGCACGCAAGGCCTAAACCTGGTCTGTGACATTAATAGAACTTGTTGGTGGGATAGATTTGTGTCCCAGAGACTCACCCATCTGTGGAATAGACTCCCTCTCCATGTTAAGCAGAGTACCTCTCTAGCCCTCTTTAAGAGGAACCTGGATGACTGGATGGGAAACAGAAAACACACCACTGGGATCCCACATGTGTCCCTGCTGAACAAGGGAAACAGGTGCTGACTTTGTGGGAACATGGGCGAAATTCTTGGCTATGCTTTTAAGGGCCTCCGAGCCAGTAGTCTAGTATCATCCTGTGAACCTATAAAGATATAGCTATATAATGTAGCATTTGCCTGCCCGTTTTGAAATTTTCTCTTTGATGGGAAACATTAGTTGCTTGACTTTGTTTTAGACAATATTTAGACAACTACATTGTGTTTTTAGTCACATGGGTAAATGCATTTGCCTTTTTTTTTTTAACAGGTCCTGAAGAAATCATCATTCTTATTTGTCTCCCTACCCCTAGAGATTTCCAAACATACTGATTATTCTGTTTTGGACATGACCTTGACACACAAATAAAATTGCGATTTGTGTAAGAAATTTATTATGTTGAGTAAACATAGGACACTCAAGCCTTTTTTATCCAGTAGTAATGAAAGAAAAAAGATTAAAGAAACTTGAGAAATATTTTAAAAATTAACGTTCTTGCAAACAAAATGAATTGTCTTAATTCAGTCAGGAGGAAAAAGAGTGATGGGGAAAGGTTAAGTCATCATCCCCTTTGGGAAAAACCTGGTTCCCATGAATTTTACCACATTGATGGTAGTCCACTGAACACAGAAGATAGTTTAAGATATCTGGGAACACAGGTTGACAGCATCCTCTCTTTTGATCACCACATTGCCACTGTGGGCAGAAAGTCCATCTCATTACTAAGGGTTTTGCATCCAGGAAGAAAGAAGTCATTGTCTCCCTCTAGTCTTCCCTCATTAGGCCACTCATCGAGTGCAATGCCCCATTTAGCATGTACCTCACTAGACACCTGCAACATCTTGAGAGGCTGCAAAAGTACCTCACAAAGAGGATCATAGGCCTTAAACACTTGTCCTATATGGACAGACTCAAAAAAACTCCAGCTATTCTCTGTCTCATATCACCTACTTAGAGGCAATCTCTGCTTGACTTACAGAGCCATGTCTGACCCAGCTATGTTAGAAATGCTGCATCTAAAAAAATTCCAATCCCTCTGCACCACATGCTCCAGATACCTCAACCTCATTACCACAATTAACAGAACATGCTGGAGAGACAGGTTCATATCCCAGAGACTTCCCATACATGTCAAACAGAGCACATCGCTGACCCTATTCAAGAAAAATCTTGATAAGTGGATGGGAAAAATTCACCCTGGTGATAACACCAGTGGCTCTACTCAACAGAATCACTGGGAACTAAGGTCGGATGGCAATATACCAGGGTAATTCTATGGGTAGGCTTGTAAAGGCCCCAGGGCCATTAGCCTAGTACACACCTATGAACCTATTAACATCGACACCAGTAGTTCGATGTACTTGACAGAGCAGGAGGTGACTTAACATACTGTTACACTCTGCAGTCAATGGTACATTTCTTTCACTATTTTGCAGGGGGGCAAGCCCCCCTGCACCCCCCTCCAACATCTCACTACATTGAGGAAATGGGTTAATTCCCTCTTCCTCACTGAACCGCGATCTCCACTCAGAATGCCAAACTCCGATAATAGAACTTCACTACCCATTCACTGTAGTGTAATCAGTGTTTTCTGGTTCAGCATTCTGCCCATTGGAAAAGCGCCTTTTGAACACATGCCATCTGACTGTAGGCACTTCACAGTTTCAGTAGTAAACTTTTCCCACTTCTGAATCAGTGAATTTTTTTTACAAATGCAGAAGGTTCAGCAACAGGAAATGGAATGCATTTTAGTGAAAACCCTGAAAAAAGTACATATATCTGTTGTTTCAAAGTCAGTACATTGGTACTACTGATCCATTAGGTCTAAGTCTTTCATAAGCTGCTCATGATGGCTTATTTCAAGGTCATACAAGAGGACACCGTATCACAATAGCAGCTTTTGTTTATCCCCTAATCGGACCAGCATTGGTTTGTGCCAAACACTAAATGCTGGAATTCTTACCAGTACTTTTAAAGGTACATGAATAGAAAAGAATGATAAATATGTCATGTTCTCCTATGTACTCTGAGTTAAGAAAAAAAATTTACCTGCCACAAACAGAATTTCCTTCTTAGTCAGTTTCAGACCACACAGTTACATTATCCCAGTCGTCAGGCTTTCCTGCAGAACATATTACTTTTACACTAAAATAAACCTTTATGAGAGAATGCTTTTATTGATTTGTGGGCATCTGCCCCCCCTCCAAAGATATATTTAGAAGGTTTGCATCAAAAAACACATTGGTGACTTCCAAGATGGCTACATACTGATCAACAGCTTAATTTCAGCTCTCCCAATGTGAAAAAGAAAACTAAGAATTACAAAAACAGTGATATTGTCAGCTTGAATAAAACTTGGTTACTGGCTGGTAAATACACTGCCTGGAAGCCAGCAAAGAAGAAATTTAGAGACCCTAAAAGAAAATCACCAAGAAAAGGTGAAGGAAAACACTGGTTGTGAAGACTCCTACAGCTGTTCAGCAAAAAGCAGTTCAGGCTTCGACTTTTTACAAGAGATGGTTTACAGTAATTTAGAAGAAAACATAAATCACATGTATTCAGAGGTGATTCAAATAAATGAAACCTTGAAGTATATCAACTCAAATAACAAAAGATTGGACAAAATCGAAGAAGCTTTAAATAGCTATTCAGATGAACTGATAAAAATGCAGAGACTTCTCGGGAAGAACTGTTTCAAAAAATGGTAGCTGGCAGACAGCACACACCAAGAAAACCTGAGATATTCTGCTGTACAACAGAAACTGAAAGGAGTAGGCTCTATTAATTTTATGAAAACACAAATAAGTGATAGTACCAGTGTTCCACAACAAGGTTTATTTATTTTTTATTTTACATTTGTTAACCGGGTTAGTCCAACTGAGACATCAGACCATTTTCAGTGGAGACCTGAGGAGAAAAGCACTAGAGTTGCACAGACCAAAAGTAATATATACACAAAAAATATTTATGCGTACAAAATAGCATGAAAACTTGTGATTAATACAATTAGAAAAAGAATGTTGTTATTAGATAAGAGTGGAAAAGAAAAGCAGTGTTAGTATATGACATGTCTTAAGAGAAGATATTCAAATAGAGCTAAATTGTAGGTAGAGCTTAATAAATACATATTTACATGTGATGAAGTAGCATAGCTCCTGTAGTTACAGTATTATAAAACAGTATGTTTAGACAAAAATGGAGGAGTGTAATATTTGTGCACAGGATACTGGAGACAAAGGAGTGTGGTGGATTAGGTAGAGTTATGACAGGGGCAGGACTTTGTGTTAAGTAGGAGTTGTTTTAGCTCCTTTTTGAAGTGCTTGGGGTGGGAGATGGTTCTTATGTATGAGGAGAGTTTATTCCAGGTTTGGGCTACAGCATATTTGTATAGTAGCTTTCCAGTGTTTTTCTTAGGTTTATAGATATCAAGGAGTTGTTGATCGGAGGTACGGAGAGGACGATTGGGGGTGTAGTAGGATACAAGGGAGGACAGAGACATGATACAGGTTTGTATAGAACAGAATGTATGATTTGAAAATTGTGACAGTTGGAGTTGTTGTGGGAATTCCAGCCATTGAAGTGAGCTGAGAGCAAGGCAGCGGTGAGAGTTGTGAGGTGAGTTAGTAGCAAATCTAGCTATTTTGTGGTATGCTTTTTCTAGTTTAGATAAAAGTGTATATTGTATATTAGTAAAGATTGGGGCTCCATAGAGAAGGGAGGAAAGGAGGAGTGCCTGAGCCAGTTAGAGTTTAGCATCACAGGTGAGATATTTCTAATTTTCTGTATAGTAGACATAGCTTTTGATGTTTTTTTTTTTAAACACTGTGATATGCAAGTTAAATTTTAGTTCATCATCGATAATGGTACCTAAAAGCTTAGTGTGGGGTTCTGCATTAATCGTGGTCTTGTCAAGGGATATGATGACAAAGATTGATTTGTGGAGAGATGGAGTCAAGGAAGAAATAGCAACAGTTTTTTTTTTTTTTTTTTTTTTGGATTTAGGATGGATAGGAAACAGTCTTCAGTGTGTGCATGGAGATGAGAGATATTGTTGTAGATGGAGATGAGTCATTCATTGGCATATTGAATAAGGGTGGAATGCTTGCAAGAGGTATGGAGAATAATTGGTGAAGATATTGAACAGAAGGGGGCCTAGGATGGAGCCATGGGGGACTCCAGATTTGATGGGTAGGAAGGAGGAGCAGAACATGAGCCATCTGTTTCCTATTGGAGAGGTAACTATTGAACCATCCAAGTGAGGGGCCAGAGAGAGATTGAAATCAGATAGTTTAGATAGAAGTAAAAAGTGTGAAATTGTATCAAAGGCTTTGGAAAGGTCGTGGAAAAGAGAGGATACAACTTAGTTGTTGTCTTGGGCCTGGGCTATAGTGTGGGTAAAAGATTACAGAGCTGTGATAGCACTGTGGCTTGGCCTGAAGCCATGTTGAGTGGGAGTTAGCAGGTTTTCTTGGAGAAGAAAATGCAGTAGCTAAGTATGTGTGCATTTTTCAAGTATTTTTGAGAGAGGAGAATGTATGGCTATGGGTCTGTAATTAGATGGGTTAGTATAATTCCTGCCTTTGTGTAATGGGACAGTATAGAAGGATTTCCAAATGTCAGGGACTGTGGCTTCTTGAATATATCTATTGCCAAGGAGAGATACAGGGTTGGCTATGGATTCCAGGGTTTAAGTTTGAGCAGGAGAGATTTGACATGGGCAGTGGAGACAGGTTTAAGGGAGAAAGGGTTTTTGTTGGGTGGGTTAGAAGAAGTGGGAGGGGGGGTCAAAGTAGTGGTTGGTGTGAGTAAGTTTTTGGATAGTATCTATGAAGTAATTGTTGAGAAGGGTGGCAGTTTCTAATGGGGTATTATATGTGAAAGGGGTGGAAGTGGAAGGATTTCCAGGATGAAGAATTTTGTTTAGAGTAGTCAAGAATTTTCATGGGTTAGATTTTCTGTAGTATTGGGATGAGTTGTACAAGTTTTTCTTATCTTTGTTAATTTGTTTTTTGGAAAGGTTCCCCGAGTTCTGTTTAGTTTTGGAGCAGAGATGGTGATATGGATTTAACCCAGGTTTCCAAACCCTGTCTATTTTATGCATAAGTGACTGAGTTTCTTTAGAGAGCCAGGGGGCATAATTAGCTTTAATTCTAATTCTCCTAGTAGGGGCAAGGGAGTTAAGAATCTCAAGGAATATTTGATTACATTTTTGCAATAGGCGAAAACAGTATCTACACAGCCTTGCTAATAAACTGAAATCAGAGAGAGAGGCAATGACTATAACACCAGTCCTGCAAAAACAAGTAATTATCTGTACAGGGATGCAATACAATTCCACTGTCTAATAGACCATACTATTAATATACTGTACACTTAGAGACAATAATGAACAAATAAGGTGATCTACCTTAGCAGAAAAATATGTTCACATTTGCCACTGACAGATATAAATGTGTACAAGTAAGACAATGTCGTGCAACAGGTTACAGTGTCTTGTTTCAGAAAACAGTTCTTAGAATGACCACATCTTCTTACATTGTCTGAGAGAAAGAAATATGTATAAAACAAATATGGGTAGTACTTGCACTTTAACCCCTCATAGAGTGATACAGAAATAAAGTAGGTAAAACTCTGACAACATTAGTGCCTGTGGAATAAAGACAAACTAAAACAAATCCTTAAAAGCCCATTTGTCTCATGTGGATCTTAAAAATTAAGTTAGAAGGGCACCAGCAAGGTGAAAGTAAGAAACATCTGGGTTACATGCCGGAATATAAGAGAAGTAGGTGCAAGTACAAGCAAAAACAAAAGGCGAGCACTAACAACTATTTATTTGGCCCATAATGTAATTAAAAGTAATTTAAAATGGCCACAAGATACAGTGCGAGCACAAACCAAGGACTGGATTAGCTGAAATGGAACATTGTTGGTAATAAAAGTAAATTAAAGGGGCCACGAAACACAAAGTGAGCACAAACCAATGTATAGTTAGCCAGTATGTCTCTTATTGGCCAGCATAAGTAAACTGAAGGGCTGCAGGACAGGGTGAAACCATACAATATATGGCTTTACTACAGTACTATGCCATGAAAATCAGACTAAGGAAAAGAAATAAGACAAATATCACAGTAACAATACATAATTAAATATGACTCTGCTACCCTTACAGAACCACAAATGTAAATGAAAAAGAGCTAGGAACAGATTGCATCAATATCAGTTTACCTTCATGTAGGCACTCTGAAGTAAAAAAAAAGACACCATGAAAAACAAAACACAGATCTGTGGAAAAGGCACACCGCCGAGACCCAAAGAAAGGTGATGGAGGATAGAGGAGAGACAGGGGAATAAAGATGGTGCAAAACATCAGTAGGGAGAGTTTAAATGCTGCAAGACATGATGGGAGGTAGAGCAGGTAGGTCTTGCAAGAGAAAGCTTAACTGTAGAGAGGGGAAAAAGAAAAAAAAGTGCGTTAGCCCAGGTCAGGACTGGCTGAGGAATGAAACAAAGAAAACAGTCAGTGAAAACATATTGTATACAAGGGAAATTGCAGCTATGTTGTGTTTCTTTAGTCAAGGAAAGATTCCTGGAATATAATGAGTGTTACAGTGGAGAAAAGAAATGGGAGGGAGTGAAAAACATAAAGAGAAAAAGGTAGAAAAAAGCTAGAGAAATGGTAAGAATAGGGGTGATGATTTTAGTGAGCTAGAAAAGAGGAGTGTTAGCGACTATTCAAATAGGACGGGCCATCTGGAAGACTGAGAGCAATAAATGCAGTAAGGCAGTAAAATGAAAAACAGGGGGAGTCAAGTAAGAGGAGAAGGAGAAGTTTGAGGAGAGTAGAAAAAATTAGTGGAGAGAAAGGTAGAAAGGTGAGAAGGTGGAAGAGGAACCGCAGTTGAAGATGCAAGGAGGGATTACATGCTAATGCAGAGCAGACAACAAACAGAGAAAAAGAGGTTATTGGAGACTTCCTCACAGCTTGGTCAGTGCAACAGCATCAGCATTAATGTAAGGTCGATATATGCTGGAGGCAGAGTTAGGCTTTGGTACAGTTAAGATGGGTAGTGGATACTTCCTCACAATTCAAGCAGGGTATTGGAGACTTCCTCACAATTCAAGCAGGGTATTGGAGACTTCCTCACAATTCAAACAGGTTATTTGAGACTTCCTCACAGCTTGGTTAGTGCAACAGCATCAGCATTAATGTAAGGTCAATATATTCTGGAAGCAGAGCTAGATTTGGGTACAGTTAAAATGGGTAGTGGAGATTTCCTCACAATTTAAGCAGGGTGTTGGAGACTTCCTCACAGCTTGGTCAGTGCAACAGCATCAGCATTAATGTAAGTTTGATATATGCTGGAGGCAGAGTTAGGCTTGGGTACAGTTAAGATAGGTAGTGGTTACTTCCTCACAATTCAAGCAGGGTATTGGAGACTTCCTCACAGCTTTGTCAGTGCAACAGCATCAGCATTAATGTAAGGTCGATATATGTTGGAGGCAGAGCTAGGCCTGGGTACACTTAACTCATTCCCTCCAGTACAGCTGTTTTGAGTGTGTACCTTTAACTCCCAGTGGGTGTAGCTTAAGCCTTTAAAAACTGAAGATGTTCTTCGTCTCACATTGCTGCAGTCATAACCTGTGGGTAGTCCGTTGTCCTCGGTCGGCCCGAATACCAAAGAGATAGGCTGGCGTCGGTCATGGACGCCCGGAGCTGACGTCAGTACGTAGTAGTACTTAAGCGCATGACCGACGCCATATCCTCAGTCTTTCTTGCCGCGTGGTCCGAAGCAGAAGCAGCGTTTGCAAGTGCCGTTCGGCGTTCTGAAATTTTCAATTATCGAGTTTCAGACCGAAGACCAAGTTGGGCTAAAATTTTGTCTTTTCTTGCCTCAGTTAATCCGGATGTCAGAAAAAGTTAATAATTGTATTTCTTGTGGGAAACAGATACCTCATAGGGACTATCATTCTCTCTGTATTCCTTGCTTGACGCCTGAACATGACGTAGTCGGGTGTCGCTTTTGCGCTAGATTTAATAAGCGCACCATTAAACGAAGATTAGACTGTGCCAGGCTTGTTTTCGGTAAGCGGTGTAACTACAACATGCCGTCGGATCCTCCGACGCTCGCTACCGCTAAAAAATGTAAAGATAAATCTTTAAGGTCTAAACCGGATGAGTCATCCGTTGCGGACGCCGGTTCTATGGAACCTCCGGTTGAATCTGTGGATCCGGCCGAGGCCTCGGCTGAATCCCAGGGGGAACCTTTACTTTTACAGGAGTTGGCCTCTCAGGAGTTAGGCCAGGCCGAGGGTGCTTCTCAGGTATCTGTAGTTCCATCCTTACAAAAGGTTATTAGGCCTTCTACCTCAGTGGCTAAAGGCCATGCTAAGGCTAAACCTGGTCTTACTGGTACTGGCCATAGCCCTAGTTCTTCAGCTTCTGTTCCTAAAAAACATATGTTGAAAATGGCAGAGGATTTGATTACTTTGATCAGGGGATCTTTGCCCCCCCCCCAGAGAAGAGGCCTAGGGTGGAGACAGATTTAGAGGGAATGGAGCATTCTTCAGACTACTCGTGAGTCCTCAGCTGAGGATATTCAGGATTACCCTCCCTATTCAGATTTGGATGCAGAGGATTCCTGTCCTTCTGCTTCTCCTCCAGAGGATTTTTCCTTTTCTGAAACTTTACATTCCATGAGGGAACATTTCAAGTGGGAAGGTCAGGATTTTTCAGATTCTCGAAAAAGGCTTAGGGAATTTTTGTTTTTACCACAACATAGGCCTTTGGCTATTCCCCCTGTCTTAGATGTTGTTCAGGATGTTTTTTCTGAAGCTTCACTTAATCCTGATTCTTTACCCCCTGCCCCTGTCAAGCCAGACAGATATTACAGAGTTCCTGAAGCACATACATATTTGTATAAGAGTCCTAGAGCTGACCCGGAAACTATTATTCAAGGGCCGAAGGGTATCAGGGCTTCTGTGGTTAAGAATCCAGTTCCTTTGTATAAAGATTCTAGAGCGTTGGATAGGTGGGGGAAAAAAGTGTACACCTCTTCTACGTTAGCTATGAGGGCTTTAAATTGCCAGTTTCATATGCTGAAGTATCAGAACTTTTTGTTAGGCCAATTGAAATCTAAGGTGGATGCTTTAGCTGAGGGTATAGAGTGTAAGGAATTGCAGGAGTTGGTTCATGCTTCAGATCAAGTTGGAAAACATTCTTTGCAGTGTGGTTTCGATGCTCTTCAGGCTTCATCCAGGGTGGCTGCTACTGGTTCAGTTATTCGTAGACATGCCTGGCTTAAGGATCAAAATTTGTCAGAGCATGTTAAAGCTCGGATTTTGGATGCTCCTCTTCAATCTGAAGTTCTTTTGGTTCTCCTGTGGAGTCAGTTTTGAAAAAGATGGAAGATAAAGCTAAGTCTATGCAGACGGTCAAGGATTTTTTGCAGGTGCAGCCCCCTAAGTTTAGCAGGAATTGGCCTGCTAGAGGATGGTCCTACCCTTCTTCAGATTTTCAGTCTAAGGGCAGGTCTAGACGTGGTAGAGGCAGGGCTCACGCTCAGGGTTCTTTCAGACCTAGGACTTGGAGTTCTCCTGCACAGTCTTCTGGTGAGGGCAGGGGTCAGCCTTTTCGTAAACAGACCCAATGACCTGTATCTTCAGCTGCCAGATCCTTCTTTTCTGGCAGCTCCTCTAGGAGGAAAGTTGGCACTTTTCAAACAAAACTGGCATTTGGTCACCCAGGACAAATGGGTGTTAGAAATAATAAATCAGGGTTACAAGTTTTACTTTCACACTTTTCCTCCTTTCAAAGGCATGCCGGATGTGCCTCCTCAGCAAAGGCTGGAGGCTCAGGAGCAAATTTCTTTGCTTTTACAGATGGGAGCTATCCAGGTGGTACCTCCGTCAGAAGTAGGCCTAGGGTTTTATTCCCGTCTATTCCTAGTGCCAAAGAAAGGAAACACTTGGAGGCCAATTCTGGATTTGTCCATTCTCAATACCTACCTAGACATTCCAGAGTTCAAGATGTTAACATTACAACAACTTCTGCCTATGCTAGGCAAAGATCACTGGATGGTAACCCTGGATCTCAAAGAGGCCTATCTTCACATTCCTATCAGGCCCAGCTGCAGGAGATTCCTGCGATTTTGGCTGGTACTTCTCATTATCAGTTCTCTGCATTGCCCTTTGGTTTATCTACTGCCCAGGGTGTTCACAAAAGTTCTGGCTCCTGTAATAGCTTTCTTCAGACAGAGGGGAATACAAATTTATCCTTATCTGGACGATTGCCTGATTCTTGCTCAAGACAAAGACAAGTTACTTCAACATCTGCAGTATGTAATGGCAGTTTTAAGGTGCCTAGGGTATTCTGTGAACGAAATAAAGTCCAGTCTAGTACCCTCTCAGGACATGTGCTTTCTGGGTGTGAGACTGAATACAGCTTCTCAGATGGCTTTTCTGACCCCGGACAAACAAAGAACTCTTCACCTATACTTCCAGCAGTTATCAGTACTGTCCAGGCTGACTGCAAGGACAGTCCTTCAAGCCTTGGGGTTCATGGCATCTTGCATTCTAGTACTTCCCAATGCCAAACTGCATATGAGGAAGCTACAATGGTATCTCAAAACTGTATGGACTCAACACTGCCACAATTTGGACACTGCCATTCGGATAATACCTTGCATCCAGAAGGAATTCTTGTGGTGGGCGCAGGAATGTCACCTAAACAAGGGACTCTCTGTGACCCGACCAGAGGCGAGTCAGATCATAACGACGGATGCCTCGGACTTGGCTTGGGGAGCACACTTCAATGGGAAATGGATTCAAGACACGTGGCCTCCCAGACTACAAGATTTGCATATCAACATGAAGGAGATGTTAGCAGTCCAATTTGCCCTGATGGCCTTCAAGGACCTACTTCAACCAGGACAGGTGTTGATTCGAACAGACAACACAACAGTCATGTGGTACATCAACAAGCAGGTGGGAACCCATTCTTACCCTCTTTGCAGACAAGCAATGATATTGTGGGAGACTGCTCTGAGTTTGCACATCACTCTTCAAGCACGGTTTCTGCCAGGAGCAGAGAACTCCCTAGCAGATGTATTGAGCAGACAAAATTGTGGACCCCCATGAGTGGAAATTGGATCCTCAGGTATTCCAACAGTTGACAGTGGCTTGGGGAACTCCAGACATAGATCTGTTCGCTTCTCCACTAAATTTCCAACAACCTAAATTTTGCACAAAGATGTTTCACCCAAAAGCTTGGAAAGTGGATGCTCTATCTTTCAGTTGGAACAACCTTCACGTCTATGCTTTCCCTCCTCTGCCTCTCCTTCCCAAGGTACTCTTGAAAGTCAGGCGGGACAAGCCTTGCATGATTCTAATAGCACCAGATTGGCAACGTCAGCACTGGTATCCTCTGCTGAGGAGTTTAATTCAGGAGCCTCCTTGGCCTTTGCCACAGATTCCTCACTTGTTGTCCCATTCAAGCAATCATTTGCTCAATGTCAGGGTGCAGTCCCTGCATCTAACAGCCTGGCGTATTCTGTTTTAGAGCCTGTGGGGTCTCAGCTTCCTCAACAGGTTTTAGATGTCATTTTGGAAGCCAGGCGGCCCAGTACTAGAAAAGTTTATGCTGATAAATGGAGGAGATTTTTTCTTTGGAGCATAGCAAAGGGCTTTGATGTCTCTACCTAATTTGAGTTTTACGCTACAGTACCTTACTGAATTACTAGACAAGGGTTTGTCATTTTCCTCTGTGAAGGTTCATGCTGCAGCCATTTCTGCTCACTATGATTGTGACCCTCCTTTATTTTCTCATCCTTTGTTTAAGCAATTTCTTAGAGGGGCAAAAAATATAAGACCCCCACGTAGAGCTCCTACTCCTTCCTGGGATCTCAATTTTGTGTTGGAGAAGCTTACTTTACCTCCTTTCCAACCTGCAGCTACGTCTGAGCTGAAGTTTGTGTCTTGGAAAACTGCTTTTTTGTTGGCCATTACCTCTGCTAGGAGGGTCTCTGAATTGCAGGCACTCATGGCAGTTGAACCTTTTCTGGTATTCCATAAGGATAGGGTGTCTTTGCGTACTATCCCTACTTTTATGCCTAAAGTGATTTCTAATGTGGCCTTGAACCAGTCTATTCATTTGCCTACTTTTTATGCTGATCCCCAAAATAAGGGGGAAAAAGTCTTGCATTCTTTGGACATTCACAGGCAGCTACGTTATTATTTGAGCAGAACTAAAGAGTTCAGGCAGACTCAACAGTTATTTATTTCTTTTGCTCTGGCTTCTAAAGGAAAGCTGTTTCAAAGCAAACTATTTCTAAGTGGATTGGTCATTGTATTGCTTTTTGTTATTCTCATCATGGGAAGAATGTTCCTGCTGGGATCAGACCTCATTCCACTAGGGCTACTGCCACATCTACTGCCTTTTTGAGGGGGGTAGCTACTAAGGATATTTTGGAAGCAGCTACTTGGAGTTCAGTACACACTTTTACTAAGCATTACCATCTCCCTCTTTATTCCAAGTCTAGGGCTGGGTTTGCCACTGCAGTTTTACAGGGCATGTTAGCAGCTCCTAATGCTTTTTAGTTTGCCAGCCTCCCTTTTCCTTTGCTTTGGGATTCTACCCACAGGTTATGACTGCAGCAATGTGAGGCGAAGAACATAGTACAGTTTTGTACCTACCATAAATGTAGATGTTCATGGATCCACATTGCTGCAGTCCTATTTTCCCTCCCTCCTTCCCCTCTATTGTTTGGGGTTTCTGTTTTTTTCCTTTGGGATAATTGTTATTTTCTCACTTGTGGTTGTTGGGTATTTACTATTTTGGCTGGCCTTTCCTTTTGAAGGCCTTCTGACATCTGGGGCAAGAAAGACTGAGGATATGGCGTTGGTCATGCGCTTAAGTACTACTACGTACTGACGTCAGCTCCGGGCGTCCATGACCGACGCCAGCCTATCTCTTTGGTATTCAGGCCGACCGAGGACAGCGGACTACCCACAGGTTATGACTGCAGCAATGTGGATCCTCGAACATCTACATTTATGGTAGGTACAAAACTGTACTTTATCACCTTACAGTTTTAACAAATGCTCATTGACAGAGGTCAAATATCAGCACAGTTGTGTTTTCCATCATGTCTACTTCAAGATAAAATATTCTGATACCTTGTATGTAGTGTTGTTTTGGAATTATTAATGCAAATATGAACAAGCAATATTTGATGCCTAGAGGCGCAGTAGGAAGTAACTGCAGAAATGCCTGGAGGTATACTCAGCTGTAATGAGTTGATGGGTAGTGGAGACTTCCTCACAATTCAAGCAGGGTATTGGAGACTTCATCACAGCTTTGCCAGTGCAACAGCATCAGCCTTGATGTAGGCTCTCAAAGTAAAAATAGCATGAAAAATAAAACACAAATCTATATAAAAGGCCCACCACCAAGACCCAAAGAAAAGTGATGGAGGATAGAGGCGAGACAGGGGAATATAGATTTGTTAATTGAAAGGGCACATTGGGTATGAGAAAGCAGCCAGGACTTGTATTAGTAAAGATGCAATCATATCAACAGAAAGGGTTGATCCTGACAAAACTGTGGAAGAAGGGAAAAGTATTAACAGTTGGAGACAGTAGATTGTTTGTGGAAAATGGTATTCACTGTGCACCAGGCAAAATAGAAGCACATTTATCCTAGCAGTTAGGGAATGTTGAAATGCACATTTGATACTCAAGCTTGATACATCCAGCGGTCTTCAGACTATTTTTACCTGGAGGATCAAAGACATTTTGTGATATAGAACAGGCTAAGGAGGAAGTAAAAAATTATCCAAAAAAACATGAGCCAGCAAATAGGAGACTATGTTTCTCATTCTTCTAAAATAGAGCTCACAAAGAGACTTTGCCAGTGAAACATTTTCCATTGTTCCAAAGGAAAATGCTTGAGACAGAAAAAAAGCCCAGGAGTTGTCTAGAAAAATTAGGAGTACCTTGGACTTGAACTATAGTCTGGTTTGGGAAGATGGGATTGAACAGGAAGAACACCAGTAACACTGAAATTAATGAATAAATGAGAGACTATAAAGCATCAATTAGATTTGTGAAATGTGACTTTGCAAGAAAGAGTAGCTGAAAAAGACTGGATTTTTGCTGACTTTGTTAAACTTGTGGGTGTACTGGAAAGCATATACCTCACTTTATGTCATTAATGTTTAGTAGGACACTGAATGGAGAAGTAACTGTTGCTAAAATAATTTTTGTTCTTATTTGTATTTGTATAAAACATTTCATGATATCAACTGTACGTTGTATATAGTAATGCAGTTCTGTGTAATGTGTAATCAGGGGTATTTGGGGAGGGTCACTTTGGTGCCTATTGAATGTGCTACACATATTAAAGTAAATAAGATTTTTTTTTATTTGTAAGAAATACAGGGTTTATGGTATTACAAAAGAAGAAAAGCTGTACAAAACCAAGTTTAATGATAATATGCTTTGATATTGGTCTACTGAGTTGAGGGTGGGGTGAAAAAGTGCCCTCTTGATTATATTATATGTCAAATTAACATATTTTTACAAGGGTGACTGTCTAGATTAATACCCTTGACATAAACTACAAACAAGTTGGCTTGAAAAATATTAAACAAAATGATGAAAGCTATGAAAGTGCCAACCTTCATACTGAAAGAGTAATCTGTTCTATATAGTGTATACTGTCTTTTCAAACTACTGATAGCATGATTATTAGCTTGAATAAAAGTTGCAAGAATTATATGAAATATAAAGGGTTATTTAGAAATAGTGTAAAATGCTGAAAAATAAGTAGTAGTAAGTGTGCTGGCATAGCTTAGTTAGATCTTGGCATCTGTGTAAATGACTATATTATTGAGAAATAAAGTCTGTAAAAATAACTGCACAGATGGCAGCTGGAAGGACATCCACAAAGTAAAGGGACGCAACATCAAGCAAGATAAAGCTGAAACATCAGATAGTGCTGGAACACCACATTTCAGATAACTGAGTTTCCTTGGACAACCGAGCTTAAATCAAGGACAAATCATAAATTCGAAGAACAAAGAAAAACTGTTATACAAAGAAAGAACTGTATTACATCAGACTTTGAGAAAAATACCAGACCTTCTGGTATAAATGTAACTGTGCATAAACAAGCTTTGCCATAGAGAGCTGACAGCATTTGTGTTACATGCTTGTAGATCTGAAAAGAAAATGTGAAAGTAAAGCGTATTAACTGAAACAGTTATCTTTTTGTATTTATTGTACTTAGTACAATACAGTAATAAGACTAGTTGATCACAATTAGTAGTTAATATACTTTGGAATGCTTGTATGTAAATGCAAGTAACAGCAAGATAAACAGTAAGGCGTGCATAAGATTCCTAGAATTCTTCACATACATCTACTGAGGTTTATAGATTCTTGTGTAAGTATTAGACTAGCTGCCATTGGTGGCCACTTTAAGCTTCTTCAGTTCTCCTTTTTGTGCTCAAATTAACCTATCCAATTTGGTTAGAGATTGGCCTTACCCATCTCATGGTCAATAATTGTGTATTACACCTAATGAGAGTAATTGAGATCATACCATAGATAATTTAAAGGGACCCATGCATGGGATAAAGCATTTAGGAGGTGACCCTGCAGCTTTTTTCCCCCAATTAGCTTATGTTCACTGGGAGTTAAAAAGGTTGCTGCCAAGGCAACTGCACATTCTGTTCAGAGGGAAATTTATAAAGATTCATTGCTGAATACTTTGTCTCCAGAGAAAAGCTGTCTGCAGGTTCAAGCAATTAATCGTGAGAGTTCTGAGCATTCTTTGCTGAGGGAAATGCAAAATTTGCAGGTACAATGGCAAGGGAATAGAGATAAGAAAAAAAAAACAGACACCAGTCAGTGTAAGTAGGAACATAGGCTAAAGCAAGCATGCACTTTAGCATGGGTAGTCCTAATTTTAGGTTAGGTAATGTCTGTGGGTGCAGCTTGGATTTGGGGCAATTGTATTTGTATTGTATTGTATTGTATTTGCATTTTTGAAGTTGTACATAGTTTTGTGTGTTCTAAGTTAGTAGGGAATAGGGGTGGTTTGAAAATGTGTTTAGTTTTTTGTTTGAGGGTTTTAATTAAAACAAAAAGTCTTGAAGATGTGACATAGGTTCAAATGGAGATGAGACAAAACAAATGTATAAAAGATAATCCTTCCAAACTTTAGTGTGTGCATGTAACACAAAAGTTGGAATTATCATCACCAATCCCCTTTTTCCCATTTTCTACATGGTTGGGGTGTCATCTCAAAGTTGCCATCTATGTTCATTGCAACTCTCCTATATTCTTTGAAACTTATGCCTGATTGTCACAGGTCTTCTGTCACAGAATCCACCCAACTCTTTGCTGGATGCCCTAATTTCTTCTTGCCTTCATCCTGGCTGTCCTAAATCATCTTCATTAGATTGTCTACTGCTTTACGACAAATGTACGCAAACTACAGTAATCTATTCTCTTTTAAGTTTTCTGCAATTGGAGCTACTTTAGCTTCTGCTCTTTTGTCCGCATTTCTTCATCAGCCCCACAGTGTGCATCCTACCATGTGTCTTGGGCACTTAATCTCCACCACCTCTGGCTTCCTCAACTGCTCTTCCTTTAGTGCCTGTGGTTCTGTACCATACTGTAAATACTGGTCAAACCACTGTTTTGTATGCCTTACTTTTCAGCTTTTTTGGCATTCTTCTATCATACACTACAACTGACACAATGTGCCAGATGGCTGCAGCCCCTATAATTCTAGTTTTCATTTCATCATTCAGACTTCCTTTCTCCTCTACCACCCCTCCTAGATACTTGAAGCTGTTAACCTGTTCCACTGTTTTACCCTCTATCTCGGTTCTCAGCTTCTTCGTATTTCCCCATTTGCTGCCATTACGACTGCTATCTGTTTCATCTCATGTGCCTTCATTTTTGAAATCCATTCCCCTATCCTGTGCTGACATTCTTGTTTCAAGTTTGCCTGTAATGCCACATCATCTCCATACAGTAACTTTGTTGATCTGTCCCATCTGACCTGTTTGCTAATGTAGTCCACCACCAATATGAACTGCAGTGTGATCAGAGCTGTACCCTGATGTACACCCACTCACACAGAGGACACCTCTGTGAGACCAAATTCTAATTGTACTTAAGTCATTGGGTCCTTATACATAGTTTGCAGTAATTCCACCAATGTTTCAACAACAAAACAAAAACAAAATGAAAAAAGTTGGATATACACATTAAAAAACTGACATATATAATAGATGGGAACAGATTTTTTATCATAATGGCTATGCTATCCATATTATCTTGCAGTGTAAATGGCCTTACAGGTATAGACAAAAAGCAGAGTACTGAATTATATTAAGAAATGCAGATGCAAATAGCAATGCTGCAGGAGACAAATCTGGAAAGAAATGAGCATGTGAATTTGACAAAGAAAGGATTTCAAGATGGACTTACAAGATGGCTGCACATGGAACAACATCTTAATTTCAGCTCTCTCAGTATGCAAAAGGAACAGACACCATCAAGGAAGAAATTTAGAGAGCCTGAAAGGAGGAGAAAAATTTTCAGCTGGAAGAATCTGGCAGCTGTTCAGAAAAAAGCAGTTCAAATTCCAACTTTGATACAAGAAATGGCTTCCAGTAATTTAGAGGAAAAAATAAACCAGATCTGCTTAGAGCTAATTAAAATAAATGAAACATTGAAAGGGCTTATATCAACTTAAGTAACAAAAGGTTGGAAAAATTTGAAGAAGCATTAAATAGCTGTTCAGACAAACTGATTAAAACTGCAAAAATGAGATGTCAAAATTAAGAAGAGGCTGGCTGAGTATGAGACTGCTAAAGAAGAGCTGTTTCAAAAATTGTGGAGTTAGAGGACAGAAAGTGCAGAGAAAACTTGAGACTTTCTGCTGTACCAGAAAAACTGGAAAGAACAAACTGTATTCATTTTATTGAAAGCATGAAATAAGCAACTAGACTGGTATTCTACAACAGGATTTGTTAATTAAAAAGATACATCATGTGTATGCTGCAAACCTGGCCTTGAAAAAGTAGCCAAGACATGTATTAGTAAAGATGTAATGTACCAACAGAAAGAGTTGAACATAACAAAACTGGCAGAAGGACAAAGTATTAAAAACTGGAGACAGAGTGTTTGTGGAAAACAATTATTCTCTGTAAACCTGGCAGAAGAGAAACCAGTTATTTCCTTGCAGTCAAGTGATGTCAAGAGGTTGGTGTGAGGTTCAAGCTGTTGTATCCAGCTGTCTTCAGAATATTTTTTCCTGGAGAACCAAACTAATTTTTTGATGCAGAACAGGCTAAGTAGGAAATACAAATGTGTGTCCAACAAAAATAGAGCCATCAAATAGAAGGGGGGGGGCTCTGAACCTCACTCTTCTAATAGTAAAGCCCATTAAGAGACTTTGCTAGTGAAACCTTTTTCTGTGTTCAAAATGAAAATGCTTGAGAAATGGAAAAAAGCACTAGTTGACCAGAGGAATCTGGAGTACCCTGGGCTTAAACTGGAGTCTGGGGTAGAGAGATGGAGATGAACAGAAGACTAGCAACACTGGAGTTTGTGAATAAATGTGAGATTATAAAGCATCAATTGCATTTATGAAATATGGCTTTACAAGGAAAAGTCCACGAAGGAAGCCAATGCAGGTACAATAGAATAATCCAATAATGAGCGGTAGCCGTGAAAACAGTAACGTTAGCACTTTATTTAAACAAGAACTTTCGGTGGGTTAAATAACCCACCTTCCTCAGACAAACACTTAAAGGCAAGGAGAAGGGAGTTTAAATACTCGTGATACCTCCCTATTGGTAATCATTTAATTGATAAATCACCTTCATTTAAAGGACTCCTTGTCATAATACATTACATAACAAGTAAAAGTATATGATACATGCTAAAATATTTTAAAATGTTTTAAACACCAATTATAATAAAAACACCTTATATAAAACCTTTTCAAAAAATAAAATAAAAATCAATACATTCAAGTTAGATAAGCGGTTTTAGCTATTAGTTAAACAGACATTATGCAGTTAATTGAACCGCTTTAAAGATCAAGGAACTATTTATGCTTCATTAAGCTAAACAGTGTGTAAAGTGCCAAGCTCTGACCCAAGTGGAGGGTGAAACCCTCCCCTCCCCCTCAAGTGAGGCAAACTTCCCTGAGGGGCATAAGTACCTAAACCTAGTATAAAGTGATGGCGAAAGAGCCTACTAAAAACTAAACCTGGACAACCAGAAACTAACAGGGGGCAAATGGACAAACTCACACAACACTATGTGAAAAATGCCCATTCCTATAAATGCCAGGAAGTCCAAGGGAGAAAATGAAATGTAAAGAACTGGTCTAAACCAGAAATCAAACTGAGTTATCTCCTCATGGCCAAAATTTTAAGAATACAAGATAGCGAAACGGCATCGTTTAGTCCAGGATGTATGTATGCCCCCGTTCTAACCTGCCAGAGCAATTCCTCCTTTTCCAGGATAACCTGCCAAGGGCCACTATTGGAATCTGTCGCTACTTGTTTTACCACAGTAAAATGGAAAGAATGATTAGGGCAATCCATAACATGGCGGGCTAATGCATTCTTTATATCCACTTTGGATATAGCGTAAAGATGTTCATATATACGTTTTTTGAGGGCCCTCTCGGTCTTTCCTACATAGAAGGCCGAACACTGTTTACATAGGGCCACGTAAACTACTGCTTTAGACTCACAATTGAAATTGCCCATAACTTTGTAGACCTTATTATTAATGTGGAGTTGTGTCCCTTCTTGGATATTTTTACACTGACGGCATGTCCCACATTGGGTCATGCCTTTGGCCCTATTAGTAAATGTTCTTTTGTTTCTTTCCAAAAGTGATTTCAATGTGCACCCTCTCCTAAATGTAAATCCCGGAGTTGGACCTAGCGTGTCCGTTAACTGTTTATCCTCCTTGATGATTGACCAATTCTTTTGTAAGATGTCCCTAATATAAAGATGGTCTACGGAGAACGTACACAATAATTTAATTCCTAACTCTCCCTTACCACTATTCGCTGTTACAGTTTCCATACTGTCCTGGTTTGTATAGTTCTCAGTGAGGCCTGAGTTTAAAATAGGCTTAAAATGACCACCAGATCTCTTAGTCTCTACTTCTTTTGTGATTTCAATAAGAAGGATAGGGGGATAGCCTCTGTTTAAAAACATATGATGTAATTTATCGCATTCAGCATTGAAATCTACATCTCTAGTTGTCATGCGTGCGGCCCTTACCATCTGTCCTTTTACGACCGCCTTCTTTTGATGGTAAGGGTGGCAACTGCTGAAGTGTAGAAACCCATTTGAGTAAGTGGGTTTACGATAAATCCTACTTGTAAACCTAGATTCCTTGTAATCCTTTACAAGCCATACGTCCAGATAACTAATTTCATTAGCATTCACTTCAAATGTGAAATCCAAAAAGTGTGTGAATGTCTTGATGGTTTCTATAAAAGCCTCTATATCCTCCCTAGGGCCCTTCCACAGAAAAAACATGTCGTCCTGGTATCTAGTATACCAGGCGACATGCTTTTTAAAGGCTTCATTTGTGAACAAAAAAGAGTTTTCCCATTGTGCAATAACACAATTTGCGAACGCTCCTCCACACGGGGACCCCATGGCCACCCCTGTAGTTTGCTTGTATGTCAATCCATTGAAGTTAAAAAAGCTATACTTTAAAATTAACTCCAATAATGTTTCCGTGATGTAAACTATATTCTGAGGTACTTTTTTATTCTCCATGAATAGTCTTAGCCATTCCAGACCTAACTGTTGTGGAATCACCGTATATAAATCTTTTATGTCCACTGTCAAGAAGATAAAATTTGGATCGAATGCTATTTGATTGATGTTTTCCAAAAAATGCCACGAGTCCTTACAAATTTGTTTTTCTGTTTTAATCAATGGTTTAAGGATTGTATCAACATACTTAGCACATCCAACCAATATGGACCCCCTACTATCAACAATTGGTCTAAATGGGGGTTTGATAATAGACTTGTGGATTTTTGGGACTCCGAAAAACTTCGGCATTTTTGGAGCCAGCATAAGTAAGTAAGAATGTATATCCTGATCAATAAATTCTTCCAAAAATAAATCCTCAATAATATTTTTTATATAGTTATGGGCTTTGTTAACTTCGTTCAGGCTAATACACTCATATGGACCATTATTCAAATGTATTAATAATTCATCCAAATAATGATTGTTGTTCATGAACACAAGTCCGTTACCCTTATCGGGTTTCATCACACGTATATTACAGTCCTGAATCAGAGTTAAAAAGTCACGCTGTTCACTAGAAATGTTAAGTGTGTTCTTCTTCCTGCTGTCCTTTTTATCCGCTAGATGTCTTAAATCCAACTCACACGCTTTCTCGAATGATCTCAAATTATTAACCAAGGGTGGATTGAACAAACTAGCTATTCTGAAAGGTTTAGTCAGGGAAGAACTCTTACCCAAAACAGTTCTTAAGTTTAATTTGCGTACAAATAATTTGATGTCTATTATGGTTTTAACCAAATCCATATGAGACCCTCCACTTGGGTCAGAGCTTGGCACTTTACACACTGTTTAGCTTAATGAAGCATAAATAGTTCCTTGATCTTTAAAGCGGTTCAATTAACTGCATAATGTCTGTTTAACTAATAGCTAAAACCGCTTATCTAACTTGAATGTATTGATTTTTATTTTATTTTTTGAAAAGGTTTTATATAAGGTGTTTTTATTATAATTGGTGTTTAAAACATTTTAAAATATTTTAGCATGTATCATATACTTTTACTTGTTATGTAATGTATTATGACAAGGAGTCCTTTAAATGAAGGTGATTTATCAATTAAATGATTACCAATAGGGAGGTATCACGAGTATTTAAACTCCCTTCTCCTTGCCTTTAAGTGTTTGTCTGAGGAAGGCGGGTTATTTAACCCACCGAAAGTTCTTGTTTAAATAAAGTGCTAACGTTACTGTTTTCACGGCTACCGCTCATTTTTGGATTATTCTATTGTACCTGCATTGGCTTCCTTCGTGGTTTTTTCTTCAAAAGTTTGTTTGGCATTTTTGGTTTAGTTTACAAGGAAAAGTGGCTGAGAAAGATTTTACTTTTGTTGACTTTGTTAAAGCTGTGAGAAGACGGGAAAGCATATACCCACTTCATGTAATTAATGTTTGGAAAGACAGTAAAAGGAAAAAAAGCAACAGTAAGTAAAACAATTTTTGTTCTTAACAGTATTTATATAAAACATTTGATGTAAATAGCACATTATATAATAAAGCATTTTAATTTCAATGATTTTATTTGAAAAAGATACTAAAGTAAACAAGTATTTTTTGGTTTTAAGAAATGTAGGCTTTACAGTGTCAAAAGAGAAGAATGGCTGGACAAAAATCATGTTTAAAGTTAATGTGTTTAATCTTGGGGTGTTGGGTGGGGGGTGGATTGTAAAATTCCACTGATTATAATGTATAGAGGGTTTAGATGTTTTTCTCTTACTTTTGCATAGGTGAATGTCTGGATTAATGCCCTTGGCTTAATCTAATAAGTTTTTTGTGTGTGTGTACGTGTGTGTGTGTAAGCATGTGGGCTTTAAAAATAAGAGAACACTGTGAATGAAATGAAACATTTGACTTATAGCAAAGTCTGCAGCTGAGGGCAGCTGTACATTTTGTTATGACTACTGGTGCACAAAGTGAATTTGGAATCAAATCTCTCACATAACAAAAAAACAATTATTAAACAGGTTGTCATCACACACACTTCACCTCTTGCACATAACAAGCTCACAACACATAAACCCATATACACAGAGGTGCTCTTTAGAAGCCTTCCTAAAGATCAGAGACCTCCCAGCCACAGACCTACTGCACACACTGCAGACCCAACAGAATCCACTACATATAATAATATACACAACAGTTTCTCAGTCATTAAGCCCCTAAGGCAAAACAACTCAAAAACAAATGTCTTGGTCAAAGGTGACTCGGTAGTGAGACACACAAATGTCCTCCTCACCAGGCTGGACAAGAAGAAGGTCACAATCAGCTGCCTGTCAGGTACCAGGATCCATCAGATCATGCATACACTCAAGTCTGTCAACAGCATTTACCATTATGACTCTATCATAGTCCATGTTGGAGTGAATGACTTGAGATGTACCTTACTGGACTATATGAAGAGAGACATGACTGAGCGCTCAGATTGTGTCCCCCAAGCAGGTATGTCCCTAGCCTAAGCAGCATTCTACTTTCACCCAGGATGATGCCTCAGCATAAACAAAAAATGATTGACTTCAACAATTGGCTTAGTTTCCATTGTCAATCCAGGGGGGGGATCAAGTATCTGTCAGCCTGGGAAGATATGATTGACAGACCCTTCTGCTTTGCCAGAGATGGTCTTCACCTCTCACCTCTTGGCTTTTGGTTACTGGCAAAGGTACTTGCCTCCCTCATAGTGCCTTTTAAGGCAATGCCATAACAAAAAAATTCCCGACGTAAAAAAAAATCCACTAGAGACAAACTAAAAGTTATGCTGCTTAATGCAAGGAGTCTAAATCAGAAACTGCACCTACTGAAAGCACTCCTTACCTTGGGAGATACTGATGCCTGTGCAGTCACATGCAAGGCTACAATGCCTTCCACATGTTCAGACCTCAAAATGAGCATGAAAGAACCAAAGGCAGAGGTGTATCCATCTTCACTAAAGACAAATACACCTCAAGACTGGTCAAACAGTGCATCTCCCTAGAGATACTCCAAGTCCAACTAACTGTAGGTAAAGCCCCCTTCCATATCATTGTTAGCTATAGGTCCCCCAACATGAACCACGAGAACCACTCTGCCTACCTGGACCTACTTAAGTCACTCACTGTACAGCCAAACACCTTGGGCATGGGTGATTTCAACTATCCTTCCATTGATGGGGAGTGATATATGAGCACAAAGACACTCACCCTAAGGTTCCTGAACTTTGTTAATACAAATGCTGTGGAGCAGACAGTCTGCACCCCCACAAGAGGCTCGAATGTACTAGACTTAGTACTCACCAGCATAGAAGGTCTCTGCACTACCCCCGTATGTTGCCCTCCCTGGTAAGGTCTGATCTTAAATCAGTCTCGTTCAAAGTAACAATCATACTTGAGCCCCCCTCAAGAGCAAAAAGGATGAAAAAATTTTCTAAAGCAAACTTTAGCCTCCTATGCAATAGGATAACTAGCTTCAATCCCCCTGATACCATTGTTAACAATGACTCCTATGCAGAGGTGTACACAAATGCCCTGTGCAAACACCTATACAAATGTATAGACTCTGCTGTACCTGAATGGATTAGAACAAGGTCCTCACAAAAAACAAGCCATCCTGGTGGGCATCAAGCATAAATAGGTTATACAACAAGGGGAGACACCCTCCACAGCTTGAGCGTGCTAATTAGATATTTTGTAAAGTACTCTAAAGCCAATTATGAAGCTAAACTAAGATCCCTAGCTAAGGATACTCACAAGCATTCTTTAGCTACATCAGACATCTAAAAAAGAAGGTCCAGCTTTGTGACAACCTAGTTGTGGATGGTACCACTCATACTGACCCTGAGGACATCGAGAACCTACTGGCAGACAGATTTGGTGCAAACATCACCCCCCCCCACCACCACGCATACCACAAAGCATGCCTGCTACCAGTCCTCTACCTAGTATCTCCAAAGAACAGGTCATAACTGCACTCTACATTGCCAAAAACACAGCCGTTATGTGACTGGATAACATCGCAGGCTGCCTGCTAAAATGGTATAAAACAGGACCTAGTGGAACCACTTAGCACTCTCTTCAACTACAGTCTAAGTACTGGCTTTGTCGCAGCAGAGTGCAAAACAGAAAGAGTAATTCCCTTGTACAAAGCAGGGGGGGGGGGTTCCATCAACAGACCCCAGGAACTACCGACCCATTAGCCTAAGCAGCCTTTTCTGCAAGGCCATGGAGAGAATCATCATGGACCTTATCAACAAAGACATAGGTGACCTTCAAACTCTTGACCCAACCTAATTTGACTTTAAGGGTAGGTCTTGTTTATTAAACCTGGTGGACTTTTCTAGAATGTCACCAAAGCCCTGGATGAGGGCAAAACAGTACATACTGCCTATCTTGACTTAGCCAAGGCTTTACAATCCCCCACTCAGGCATCAATGAGAATCTCTCCCAGCTGGGAATTAACCCATGTGTCACTAGATGGGTAGCCAGCAGGCTCACCGACAGAATGCATGAAGTCAAACTTGGGGATTCCACCTCTACCAGCAGACCAGTTACCAGTGGTGTACCACAAAGATCTGTGCTTGGCCCCCTACTGTTTGGTATCTATTTCTCAGAAGTCCAGGTGAAAATATATGGCCTGTGGCTTACGAAGTTTGCCGATGACTGCAAAATGGGTGCAATCATTGAGTCCCCCTAATGATGTTAATATACTACAAAAAGGCTTACACAGACAAATGATTGGTGCCAAAGCCAAGGACTTCAACTAAACACAAAAAATGTGTTATCATTCCTTTCAGCTAAAGGGAAGTCCCTGCAAATTAGAATATTAACAATACTCTCCTTAGCTCAAACCCTGTGGTGACAGATTTGGGAACAAAGGTTGATAGCAACCTTAAATGTAGTCACCGTATATCTACAGTGGTAAGGAAGATCTTCTACAGTGCACATCTCATAAGTAAAGGCATTGCATCCAGAGCTAAGGAGATTATAACCTCCCTGCACTCATCCGTCATCAGACCACTAATAGAGTACAACGCTCCCTTTTGTATGTCTCACCAGACACCTGCAGCAGCTGGAGTGACCTCTGGGGTTTCTCACCAAGAAAATTCAGTGCCTTCAACACATGACCTACATGGACAGACTGAAGTCCCTGTCACTCTACTCTGTATATTATAGGCTGCTGAGAGGTGACTTCTGTCTGGCCTACAGAGCAGTCTGGGACCCTGCCCTAATGGAAATGCTGCACACCCTCAAGTCAACGGGGAAAAGAATCACTTGGTCTAGGGATCTTAACCTAGCCTGTGACATTAACAGGAAATGCTGGAGAGACAGATATGTCTCCCACAGATTGCCACTCCTATGGAACAAACACCCAAGTCACGTAAAACAGAGCTCCTCAATGACCCTATTTAAGACTAACTTAGACAGTTGTATGGGAGACTGTAAATTTGCCCCAGGGGTGTCACCTATGTCCCTCTTGGATAAGGGCAGTCGGTGCTGCTCATAGACTCACACTGCAAATAAAGACCATGCAGCTGTAACATCGCTAGGCTTATAAGGGGCCCTCTGGCCACTAGCCTAATAACCTACTATGAACTTATAAATCTCAAGGGTTCTGGGCATTGTTTGCTGAAGGAAATATAAAATTAAAAGGTACAAGGGCAAACAGCTCAGTAAAAAAATGAAATTTGAAATTAGTGGAATGAAATGAATAAGAGATAGCAGCTTGCCTGATACCTGAATACTTCAGTGCATTTACTAGAAAAATGTATCATTTAGTTTTATTTAAATATAGCCAGTGCACTTTTTCTTTTGTCTAAAAGTTAATATTTTCTGCAGACATACACACACTGCTTTTTTCACATTTGGGAGGGGAATAAATATAAGACAAGAACAGACAGCAATTCATGCAAATAAGACCACAGGCTGTAACACACTGTTTAGCATGGATAACCTTAAATTTAGGTTAGGTAATGCCTGCGGGAGCAGCTTCTCAAAAAGAGGGGAATTAAAGGAATGGTAGTGGAAATTATTGTAGAGTTATTGGGGAAGATAGAAATTTCTGCAGAAGTTATAGATAGTGAGTTGGATAAAATGAAAGTGGAATTTAAGAGAAAGGTAGAAATAAAAGAAAATGAGATATTGTTAAGAAATAACAGGAATTGTTTAGAGGGGCTTACAAAAGTTAAAGTATTGCAGAATAAGGGGAACAGAACAAGAAGTTCAATTGCAGAGTGGTAAAGAGAAGTTAAGGGAGTATCTGGATAATATGTGTGAGTTTAGAAAGACTGCTGTTAAGCAACTGCTTTCTGATAAAACTTCAGAACCCAAAACATTTTGCACAACAACTTAGGCAACAGGTGATGAAGCAAGGGAGAAGTTTAAGAAATTGAGAGAGAGTGGAATTTTGCATACAGATCCATGAAGAGAATAACAACAAACGTACATAATATATTCATAAAGTAACAAAGTATTCTAATAAGAAAGTCAGCACAAGAATAAAGAAAGAAGATTTTGTCATTAGGGATGACTGCAGAAAGTTGGTAAGAGGGGGCTGACATTTTCTGGAGAAACCCGGCAAAGGAAAAAAGAAATCGGGAGCAAATAACACAAGCAATAAAGTAATATAGTGGGATGAGGCCAAGAAGACATTTGGATTGCAAGCTTCTACCAGGGCTTGATCTCAGAGTACATGCAAAGAGAAAATGTTAGGGGAATTTTAAGTGAAAGACCTGCTCTGGTAGAGTTTTCAGTTGATTCTTGAACAGATGCGGCCATTGAAAATGGATAGAAGAGTATATAAAATTAAATAAGTATACGACTCAGTCAGAGGAGGTTAGAAAATATTGGGAAGACAGAGTGGAAAAGAAATTTACAAGAAAACAATGGGGATACATAGATATGGCTCCTAAGTATACAAACAAGTCCAGAAAGTTTAGGATGTTTGCATAAGTATTTTTGTATCCCAAACAGACTTCAACGAATTTTTCTTCAGGTAGATAGCAAATGTTGGAGGTGTGATGGAGAAGATAGAGGTAACTTGAAAACATATGTTTTGGTAGTGTAATGAGCTGGCAGATTTCAACATTTCCCTACAGAGTACTGTATCAGAAACATTGGGTGAGCAAATGGGCGTAAGTGAAGAAATGATTGCTTTGAGCTGGGATACAGGATCTGAATTGCCCAAACATAGCAAGGCCTTATTACTTTAATTATTGTTTAATTATTATTACTTTAAATTCTGTTAGCTGCCAAAAAAGTAATTACTAGAAAAGGGAAATCAAAGTCTACACTAACTGTATTTGAGGTATTGAATTCTATAAAGGAAATAACAGAGCTGTAAGAGGGATCTTTAGAAAAAGGAAGGATCAAATTACATAGAAATAAACAGAATTTGTGGGAACAATAAATACATTGATAATAATGCTCAGAAAGAGGAGTGAGATTTAAGAGGAGGGCAGGAACTCAGCAATTTATTTTAATGTTGGAGTGATGATAGTAGCAAAGAAAATATATGTGATGTATATTGTATTTAAATGGAAAGATGTTCAAACGGTTTGTTTTCTTTTCTGTTAATGTATGTTTTGCCTATGTCTTAAGTGATAATTTAATAAAAGTGTTTAAAAAAATATTGTATTGAATTATATATTGTAGATTTTTTTTAATTTAATGTATTCACATGTTAACTGGGTAAGTGAACAATTCCATCTTGGACACTTTTCAGCCATGACCCCGACCACAGAAGTAAGTGTACACAAAACATATCTGAACTGCCAAGAGCAGCCAATCAATTGACATATTGCTGAGATGTAGGCAGAAGCCTAAGCACTCAAAACCCATACAGGCAAGGGGGTGGGGGTCAAAGGAGTGCAGGGTCCTGGGTCCGAGCCTTGCAGAGGCAATTTATTTTTCAAGTACAAATATGACTCTGTCATTGTCCATGTTGGTATAAATGACCTGAGACGTACCTCCCTGGACTACATGAAAAGAGACATGGAAGAGCTCTCCGATCTTGTAGCACAGGCAAGTATGACACTAGCCCTGAGTAGCATTCTGCCATCTCCCAGAATGATACAGCAGTACAAGGACAAAATGATTGACTTCAACAACTGCCTAAGCCTCTGGTGTCATTCTAAGGGGATCCAGTATCTGTCTGCTTGGGATGACATGGTCAACAGACCATGATGTTTTGCCAGAGATGGCCCGCACCTGTCGCCCCTGGGATTCCGGATACTGGCTAAGGCTCTTGCCGCCCGTATAGTGCCTTTTTTAGGCAAGGTTCAAATGACAAATTCACCACAGCAACAGGCAAGCAAAAACTGAGGGTAATGCTACTCAATGCTAGAAGTCTAAATCTCAAAATGCACTCACTCAAGGCATTCCTTAAAATGGAAAACGATATCTGTGCAGTGACTGAGGCCTGGTTCAAGGCTGCAGTACCAGGCTATAACTCATACCACACTTTTCAGCCATGTAACCTGAACCAAAACACCAAAGGCAGAGGTGTGTCCATATTCGTTAAGGATATCCACACCTCCAGGCTTGTTGCTCAGCATAATGCATCCGAGGTTATCCAAGTGCAACTAACTCTGGGCAAAACTGCAATCCAAATTGTAGCTTGCTACAGATCCCCCACCATGCCCCAGGATTCCCACTCCTCTTTTCTTGATGTACTGGAAAATATTAGGGTTAAACTAAACACCCTAATAATGGGCGACTTCAACTACCCCACCATTAACCAGGAAAACTACTCGTGTACCAACTCCTTAGCTCAACGCTTTCTGGAATTCATAAACTCCAATGCCCTGGATCAACTTATCCACACCCCCACCAGGAGCAACAATATCCTAGACCTAGTCATTACCAACATGAGTGACCGGTGTTCCACACATTAAGTCAACTGCTCGTTGGTCCGATCCGACCATAAGCTAATCACCCTTGATGTCCACATCCCACCCCCCATTAAGGAAACCACAGTAAAAAATTTCTCCAAGCCAACTTCATACTTCTTAAAACAGAAGTAGTGAACTTCATGACACCCATGCAGATGGACAATACAGTTACAACTGCTGAATCCTACACAAATGCACTCTATAAGCACTTAAACGAGTGCATGAATCGTGCTATTCCAAACAGAACCAAGACACTATCGTCCAAAATAAGGAAGCCAATCTGGTGGTCCCCTGCCATAAACAAACTGTACAACAGAAGGAAGAAACTGTTTCAAAAGAGAGTAAAATCCCATGAGTGGAGGAGCTTCCTGGTCAGCCTCAGTAAGAAGCTGAGATCCTCCAAAGCTAGCTATGAAAACAAAATCTCCACTAATTCTAAGGACAACCACAAAGCATTCTATAGCTATGTCAGGAATCTGGATGGCAACACCCAGATCTGCTCTGAGTTACAGCACAACGGCACAAAAATTACTGAACCAACTGATATTAGCAACATCTTGGCAGATAGGTTCAGTGCTAACTTTACCCCCCCTCACCCCCTAAAAGGGCCCATATCTATACAGGAAGAATGCAGAGTCCCTGTAATCACAACTGCGCAGGTAAAAGCTGCATTCTCTAAAGCCAAAAACACAGCATCCATGAGACCAGACAACATCCCAAGCTGTGTTTTACACGAACTTCAGAATGAACTGGCTCCCCACCTAAGCATAATATTCAATAATAGCCTCGCATCAATCTTTTTGCCCACTGAATGGTGCACAGCAACAGTTATCCCATTCCACAAAGGGGAGCCAACACTGATCCCAGGAACTAATGCCCTATTAGCCTGATGAGCCTGGTCTGCAAGGCCGTGGAACGTATCATCATGGAACTCATAAGCAAAGACATTGGTAACCTCCAAACTCTGGATCCCACCCAGTTCAGGTTTGTGAAAGGCAGATCATGCCTCCTGAACCTGATCGACTTCTTTGAGGCAGTCACCAAAGCCATAGATGAGGGTAAGGTAGTTCACACAGCCTATCTTGACCTCGCCAAGGCTTTCACCACCATCCCCCATTCTGGAATTATAGCTAAATTCACTAAACTAAGTATAAATCCCTACATCACAAGATGGGTTGCCAACTGGCTCACTGACAGAGCCCACACTGTAAAAGTTGCAGACTCCAAATCTGACCTCAAACTAGTGACAAGTGGAGTACCACAGGGTTCAGTCTTGGGACCTCTCCTGTTTGGTATCTACTTCTCTGAAGTATAGGCTAACACAGAAGGCCTCTGGCTAATGAAGTTCACAGATGACTGCAAACTAGGAGCCATAGTCAAGTCCCCAAATGATGTGGACATCCTACAGAAGGGCCGTGCTTAGACAGATGCCTGGTGTCAGAGCCATGGCTTCAAGCTCAGTACCAAAAAGTGCAGTGTCATCCCCTTTGGTAAAAACTCTGTATCCATGAACTACCACATAGGCAGCAATCTACTTAACACCGAATGTGTGATAAGAGACCTTGGGATCCAGGTGGACAGTAGTCTCTCCTTTAATAGTCGCATCGCCACAGTAGTCAAGAAGTCCTTCTATGTGGCACACCTCATCATAAAAGGGTTCTCATTCAGGAAAAAAGAGGTCATTGTTCCCCTCTACTCGACACTCATTAGACCCATTATAGAGTACAACGCCCCTTTTGGAATGTACCTCACAAGACATGTGCAGCAGCTGGACAGGCCACAGAAGTACCTCACAAAGAGGATTACTGGCCTCAGACAAATGCCCTACACTGACCATCTCAAAAAACTCCAGCTTTACTCCATAACATATCACCTACTCCGAGGGGATCTCCGGCTAACATATAAAGCTATGCCAAACCCAGAGCTGTTGGACATGCTACACCTAAAGAAATCCTAATCCCTCTGAGCTACACGCTCTAGGGACATAAACCTTGTCACCACAATAAACAGGACATGCTGGAGGGATAGATTTCTGTCCCAGAGACTTCCCATACTCTGGAACAGGCTACCCAGCTATGTCAAGCAAAGTTCTTCATTAGCACTCTTCAAGAAAAATCTTGATGAGTGGATGGGAAATAGGAAATACACCCCAGGGATCACTTCTGTGTCTCTGCTTGACAATGGCACAGGAAAACAACTTTCTTGGGTGGCGTAAACCAGGGAACCTTGTTGGCTAGGCTTACATAGGCCCTTGGGCCGATAGCCTAGTACCTACATATGTTCAGTGCTCATGATTGAATCACAGACCCTACAGCTGTGGGGCAAATATTTTAAAAACTTTTAAAAGCTTAACCGTCAGGTATCCCCTTTTGCTAAACATCCATTAATAATTTACATTCATCCATAAAATGTTCATCGATAAATTTATTGTGTGGAAAGATGATAGAGAAAAAATATCAGTGTTCCCTGACTATATTAATAGCACTACTAATTTTTTGAGTTTTACATATGAGGTGGGGGGAACATATTGCCTATTTGGACGTATGGTTGGCTAAAGATAAGGACAATAAAATATTATTTATGCCAAACGTGCCCTGGTTTTTGTATAGGAAAAAGAACTATTTTTAATGTATGTATTTAATGATGTTAATAATATTGCATGTGAGTATTTTTAAATATGTGAATTGCTATTTCCACTAATGGTAACATGATGGAAGATAGGAGTGTTTCTTTAAAATTTTTAAATGATTTTGGAGGCTTGGCGATCATGTGATTTTTAAAATTACTTTAAAATGGGTGTTTATTACTATTTTTTGTATCTGATGAAGTCTTTTAATAAATGAGAGAAAAGCTCTTATCCTGTGTTAGTAAAAAAGTATTAGTGATGAGTTCTGTGTTTTCACTATTTGTTGAAAAATTTTGCAAGCAGTTTTACATATATATATATATATATATATATATATATATATATATGTGTGTGTGTGTGTGTGTGTGTGTGTGTATAGATATTTATACACACACACACACACATATATATATATAGATATATATATATATATATACACACACACACACACACACACATACACATTTTTTTTCACTAGAGAGACTGCTGTGCCTTCTGGGTCTCCTTTTCACTAAAACTTTTTATCCTGGTGAAGAAATATGTAGGAAGTGTAAGAAGCCAACATAGATGGCTTCTTAATCCTGAGCTCTTGTGTGGCCTAGGGGAATAAAACATATAGAGAAAAGTGGACAGCACAGCAAAATAAAGGTAATAAACATTCCATAAAAGAAGGCATAGCAATGGGACAGCAAAAAGGAGAGAACCTAGTGGTGGACATAGGACGATTATTACAGATTGTGGAGAGAGTATCCAATGATACATCTCTAAAAGAAAAAATAGAGGCCTAAGAGCAACAAATTGAGAAACTACAAGAGCACAAGGAATGCAGAAAGAAAACAGAATCCACAGAAGTACAAATAATACAATAAATCGACAGGCTAAAAATCCTGGAAGTGGAAGTGGCAAAACTGAAGAATGAAATAGATATGCAGGAAAATAGATCCTTGAGGGAAAAACCTAAGAATCATCAGAATCAGTGAAAGAATAACTGGGGAAGAGCTAATCAACTTTTTTTTTTTTTAAAAAAAAAACTAATAAAATCACAGTTAAAACCACTTAAAGAACTGAATCTAGAAAGCGAGAAACTTCACTGATCAGGAAAAATCCAAGGAATCTGGAGCTGGGGGCCCAGCCAAGACATGTTCTGTGCAAGCTGCATTCTTACATAGCAAAAGAATGGATCCTCAGGAATGCAAAAACAACAACGTTAAAGGGCCCGAATGGCAAGGACATCAGAATAACTGCAGATTGCTCAGCAAGGCTGTATCAGCAAATACAAGAATATGATATAATAAGAGAAGAACTGAAAAGAAGAGGAGTAAGCTCCAAATTCCAGTTCACAGCAAAGTCGCTGATAAATGTTGTAGGACATCAAGCCATTCTAAATGCCCGAAAAGAGGCTTGGGATCTTCTAGAAATGGATAAAAAGCTACAGAAAGCACGAAATCCAGGAGCAGAAGACATGGAGGTAAAGAATACCCCATATAAAAGAAAAACCTCCAAGGCACCAGTAAAAGAGGTCACACCCCCCACAACAAAAAGATAGAATGGAAGATGCAACAGCTAATCAAGCATATCAGCGAAAGAAGTAAACCCCAGATTTTGACCAAAAAAAGGACGTAGGCAGTGGAAGCACAACAGCCAACAGCGCAACAAAGGGAAGCTGCAGTACTGGCAAAATCCAAGGAAATATCGTGAAGGACCCACAAACAGAGGACAGAGGGTGGAAAATATCAAAACCATAGGACTGAGAAAATAGGGAAATACAATATAAAGCCAGCAGACGTAGGAGCAAAGAAAGAAGAGTTACAAAATCAGAAGAGAAAAGTCAAAATTCAGCAAGGAGAAACAGAATCAACAACAAGAACTGAAAGAATAACTGGTACAGTTGGCAAGAAGGGATGAATAAATAAGCTACAGCACAAAGCAATAAAAACAGAATGTACTGGGCGCAAAATAGTTTTAGAATCCCGCAACGGAATTACAGGGAAAAAATATAAAATAGTCCCATGCAACAAACAGCCAGTGAAACACAAGGCAAGAATTTATTAACTGCTTACCTCAGTAAATACCGCAACCACAAATTGACCCCATGGAAAAGATGGTCAGACAAACATAAACACAAGGGATTCCAGTCTTCACAGAAAGCTTCTTGAACCTACTGCACAAGACAGAGGTAGAGCTCACATGTATAGCAATCCACAGCAATGCTTGCCTCCTTGTCTGCACCAGTTAAAGGAATCCCAAACACTTCTGGTAATTCCTCCCTTAAATCAAAGGATTCAAAAACCCATTTGAGAAACAGACACAAAAGTAAAATGTCAAAATAACCAATGGATGAAAGAAACCAATTTCTAAAAAACACATGTTCCTTTTCTTTCTTTCTTTCTTTCTTTTCCCCTGCCAAGCAACATTTCATCAAGAATTTACTGCAAAAACTGTGAACTCAGTCTGGCCAATCAGAGCAATGGAGGGGAGGGAGCAAAGAATAAAGTCAGCAGGCAGGGAATAAAAAAGGACAAGGAGGGTACAGCAAACCAACATTTGTAAACACTGGAAATAGATGGGTAGTGGGGGAGGAACAGCCATCTAGCCCAAGGGGAGAGGCTGGGAAGGAGAGAGACAATTACTTTATAAGTCATGACCTGGAATGTGGGATGAATATCAAACCCAATCAAGAGAAGTATAATTATCAAAAAATATACCATAGAAGAGGTTGATATGCATGCTACAAGAGAAAAAATTAAAGGTACGGGAACTAGAAAAGCTGACAATGACAGACTAACCAGTAAGAATGGCAGAGCACATGAAGGGGGAAGAAAAAAGGGAATTGCCATTTTGTGCAGGAGAGGGATATCTTTAAGAGAAGAAAGAATAATGAAGAGGAGTGAAGAAGGACTGTGGTCAATATGGGAGGGTGAAATAGAAGGAGAGAAATGAAAACTAGGAAACATATATATATATATATATATATATATATATATATATATATATATATATGCATCAAATGATGAAAGCAACAAATACTTCAAAGAATTATTTGCAGCATGGAACTAGTCAGTAACTGAGGTTCAAACAGAATGTATTGGTGGGAACTACAGTGCAACAATAAATCCAGGTATGGACAGAAATGGGGGAAGAAAGAATACAGTGCAAATAAAGGAACATAATGAAAGAAATGAGTAATGAAAGGTGGGTTAACATATGGAGAGAAACAGACATGGGGTTGGAAGGGTGGCCTAATGATTAAGGTATTTGCCTTACCAACACAAGGTGCAGGGTTCCAGTCTCACAAGGGATAATTGGCTAGGCTTAAAATGGCTCGGAAGGGCAGTTAGCTTAGTACTAACCTATGAACCTATGAGAAAGAAAATCAGTTCACTTTTACCATAAGGCAAATATACAAGGGAAGAATGCTATACTGGTTCCTGGTGAGATTAGAGGGTGCAAAAAAGGTACTGAAAGTAGAAATACTAGAGAGATCCATTTCCAGCTATGTTCCAGTACTAATGGGGGTAGAGATGGGAAGGGAAAAGATACTGTAGTGGCAATGGAAATGGGATGCCTCAAATGGAGCACTGAGTACCAGCAGAGAAAACTTAGGGAAGGGATGAGGAAAATCATAATAGAAAGACCAGGAAAATAAACTAGAGATGAAAGAGCAGTGATTGAATGGAATGAAAGTGATGATAAGAGGTTGGATAATGCAAGAGGCTGGGAAATACAGGAAAAACAAAGAGGGCAACCTAAGAAAGTGAGAATAGGATCTAAGACAAATACAAAGGAAGAAGGATAAGACAGAAACAAACCACAAGAAAGATGTAGAAGAACTCTGAATCAAAACCAATATAGAAAGCCTAGAAATACCATATATTGAACGAAAAATAGACGAAAGGAAAGAATTCCAGTGGCCACAAGGAGAGAAAGCGGGAAAGGCTTTGGCATGGAGACTTGAAACTAACAGTGAAGTAAAAGGGATCACCAAGCTTAGATCAAGAGCTGGGCAAGTAGTTAAGGGGAGAGAAGAGAAGGAGAAGGAAATAAGGAGCTTCTTCCAGGAGATGTTTAAAGAAAATATGCCCTTAGAAGGCCCAGAACCATGAATTGGAAAGGAACAAATATCTCAGAGGGAGAAAAGTATGAACTAGACAGGCCAGTATCAATATTAGAAGTTAGACTAGCAGTAAAAGAATTAAAGGGAAGGAAAGCAATAGGCCAGGATGGATACTCCACTGAATTCTACAAACTAGTAAGGGCAGAAATAGATGATGAACTAGCAAAGGTGTACAGCATGGATAGAAATGAGAGTATCCTCCTCATATCATGCAAGAAGCAAGAATAATCTTGATATCCAAAGGAAAAAGTTGAACTAACTGATGCGGGGTGCACTCTAAACCATATCCCTAGTATACACAGATGGGAAAATACTAGGGTACTTGTGTATTATTGCAACCAGATTCTGAACAGGGCAAACGGCTCATTTCCAAGCCATACTTTTGCCGTTGTGAGATATGTGGTGAAAGTTTCTTGGGATGAGAGTATTACACTTCTTACTACATCTAATTTTCATTAATCTAATTTTCATAACATGTACCATGCAACCAGGAGGGCATACATACAAACTTGTAACAATTAGAACGGCACAGTTGTGACAGGTGCCATGGTGGGATACACACTCATTTTTCAAAGTAGGAATGCTACATTACATGTCACTATAGCCATATGTAAGCAGAATTGATGTAGCCCACCTCCTTTCCACCCTGTGAAAACATGTCTGTAAGGCAATGTCATAACCTTGTTGTCATGCATGCAAGGAGCAAAAGTTGAACTCCTGTGTACTCATCTACCCATAGTACTACGATCTTTACAGACACGTATTTCCAGTTTCCTACACTAGGACCGTGTTTGCAAAGCAAGTTTGTTTCACTGTCAGTTCAGATCAATTAGCTTTCATTCACACACCGTGGTGTGCTTAAGTAGCCGAGGTGGTGAATTATTTCATCATAATTTAAGGAATTCTCATCAGTAGTTGGAGTGCATAATGGTTTAAGCAGTCTGTCAGTAATCATGCAATGCATGCACACACAAACAGGTGATCATGTACTGTGACTCAGATATACAAATGAATAAAAGCTGATTTTCCAGTGTGTCAAATATAGACAAAGCCAGAGAGGTCTGCAAAACCTTTTAAAAACATTTCATTCACTTTAATTTCATTTAAAATATGTCAGTACTGTGGCTTTTGCTCCTGGTTGTGATAATATATAAGTACCAATACTAGCAAAAATTCTGGCTTAAACAGTTGAGAAACTCCTTCACAAATACAAACAGGAAGAGCAAGCTGATTTTATAAAAGGGAGAATATCAGTGTACAACTGGTGTGAGGTGCTCAGCTTCATGAAAAGCCAGGAGGAATCAGGGAACCTAAAAGCATGAATAATACTGTTTGATATAAAAAATGGTTAAGTAAAATGGGATTTTATATTCCAAATTCTAAAAGAATGGGGAGTGGCCGAAGCATACAGAAATTGGATAAAAGCAGCGCATGGGCACCCATCAACAGAGGTAAGGGTAAATGAGAAATACACATAGGGGATCTTAATCTAAAGGGGCACAAGACAGGGATGCCCACTATCTCCAAGCCTTTTCACCATAGTGATAGAAGTCTTGGTGAGTGAGGTAATGGAGGCATTACAAGAACTAGACTTGTGCTGTGGCTCTTGCATAAAGTATGGAGTTCGCCAGTCTGTGTAGGTGTTCTGTTCTCACTGCAGTCAACTGGGAGTTGTGTGTGTGTGGTGTGGTGTGGTGTGTGGTCAGAGGAGCATAAATGTGTATCCTGCAGTTACCACTCCAATCCTATGGATTGCCATATTTTGGGGAAGGACGTTGGCATAATGGTTAAGGTGTTTACCTTGCAGACACAAAGTGAAGAGTTTGATTCTCACATTGGATAATTGGCTAGGCTTAAAATGTCCCACAAAGGCATTTAGAACCAATCTATGAACCTATGAACTATAATTGCAAAGGGGGTGGCTATGTTCCTCTTAACTTGCAGATGACTACATACTACTAGCAGAAGGTATAAGGAGAGCAGTAGACATAGTTATGAAGAAATTTTAAGCCATCAACCAAGAGGCAGGGCTTGAGTGTAACCTAAAGAAAATTGTCTGGGTAAAAATAAGGCCAAGCATGGATCTAGGAGTTACAACAATGGGTATAAGTATGTCATTGAGGCCAGGAGCGGTATACCTAAGGATTACAGGTATGCAAGATACAGTGTTTGAGAGAAAAGAACTACAAGAAGCTTGAGAGAGAAACAGAAGAAATGCTGAGAAAGTGGAGGGGAAAGGTCACAACCTTAACAGGCAGCGTGAATGTAGTGAAAATGACAACAAACCCCAAAATAGGTCATATGCTAAGGCATTGACTGGAAGGAATGGGATAATCAAATGCACCCAAAGCCACTGTGACAAAGTCACAGGATCAATAAAGGAAGACTAAGAACAAGCAAAGAAGGATAGGGGTTGCCAGACTTTGAGAGTTATGTCAAAGCCTACACCATAAACCAATGGTTAAGGACAACAGAAAAGAAACAATCCAAAAATGGACAGGGAGGAAAAACATGAAGAGAGAGTAAATAAAGAAAATTCAGGAGAAGTTAGAAAGACAAAGACACAGATAGCACTAAACCAAATAGGACTAAAATTAATGATAATGAATATTATAGATTTAGAGGGAAGGGATATGGGAAATAGAGGAGTGGGAGAAAGAAGGATGGAGGAGAAGAAAAAAGAATCTTGGAAGAAGGATGGCACAAACTAGCACAAATCGTCAAAGAAAACCAAGCAGGAGAGAAAGCACAAATTAAAGGAGAAGAATAGGAAGAAGCATACAAAGGAGTAAAGAGGGGGTGCAAGAAATAGTAAGAAAAATAGGACAGAATGTTAGGAAACAGGTAGCAGAGACTGCTGAAGGAAAGAAGAAATGGATAAAAAATGGATCGGATTGAAAGGGAAGGGGAGATGTGGACTAGCTTACAAAGACAGTGGGCAGGAAAGAGAAGAAAAAGAAAAACAGAGACTTAGGGAAAGCTGAAAAAAGAAAGAATGGACTGCCACAGATACGTTATGGGAAGAGATATGGAGTCTGGTTAATACCACAAAAAAATATGAAATAATAAACATAACTTGACTAAATAATAAAATAAACGAATAATATCAAAAATCCAAGCTTTTAATAATACATCTAGTAAGTGCTTTCATCATGTAATGACTTCTTCAGACTGAATGCTAAAAAAGAGCATTCAGTCTGAAAAAGTCATTACATGACGAAAACGCTTATTGGATGTATTATTAAAAGCTTGGATTTTTGATATTATTTGTTTTTTTTATTATTAACACCACAAAAACCCTAAACAGGAAATGGGACTCACAGATGAGAATACTGCACAGGTAGTACCTACCACACTTAAATAAATATAAAGGAGGTGGAAAGGGTGAGACATGTTGGAGATGTGTTGTGGAGAAAGCAGGAATTATAGACATGTTCTTGGAATGCAAATGGGCAAAAATATAAGGGAGAAGGAGGTTGAAGAATGAGGAAAGATATGGGAAAGAACATTCCAAAACAGGTGGGAACTAGATACAAACCAGGAAAAAATTGAAAATAAAATAAGGAAACAGATGCTAGTCATGGGCGGAGGAGTAAAATCTGGAATCACCATCAACTGGACAGGAGCAACAGATACACAACCATGTGACCCAAAAATAAATAATGCCAACACCCTGAGGAAAAAAATAAAAGAAATAAAACTAAAGAAAAGGTGAGGGGCAAGAGCACCGAAAGAACGTCAGCAAGTAGGTGAAAGATATAGCATTAGAACATCTTTAGATCTAGAGAACAGGTCAGATATCAGGAGCAAGGAAAGCATAGTAGAAGAAGAAGCAAACACAAAATGGGGATTGGGGGAATTAACTTAGAAGTCAGAGATAAATATAGAACAAGCAGTAAAGATTTGGAAAATTCACAGAGAAGGGAAAAGATAACATAAAAAGGGTGGTGGGAGACAGGAAAGCACAACCACTAAAGAAGTGATGGGGGGGGAGGGGAGCAGTTGAGAGGAGGAAAATCAAGGGGTGAGACAAACACCACTGAAAAACAGAAGAAGATAAGTAAAGTGACTATGCAGAAGGAAAGAGTTAATTATATGTATACATTCCTTGTTGTTATATTCAATTTCTTACTATAGATATGCAGAAGTACTTTGGAAAGAGAGCACTGTAACAACATGGAAACAATGTGTATATACAATTGCGGATGACTGGATCTTGTGAAAATAAAATAAAAAGACATACACAAAAAATATGTATTTTGTACTTTTTTATTTATTCATTCACTCATTCATATTTTTAAAGCTCTAAGCCTGATTTTTGTATATAATTTTTAAGACCCTGTTTCATCATTCCATTTGATCCAGCAATTGACCAACACTTCTATATTCATCAGCTGTTCTTTTACTGCTCAGGCTTAATATTATTGGCCACACCACTGCTTTGTACACATTACTTTTCAGCTCCTTTGGCATTTTCTGTCACACACTAAACCTGACACTGTGTGTCAGTTGGCTCCAGCTCCAAACACTTCAAAAAAAAAAAAAAGAATGCATACGAGTTAGCACACTATTTGGCTGCATTCCAAGCAATGCATGCTTATATTATCAGCTGCGTAATTTCTCCCAGAACTGTTTTAGTTTATATGGTCAGACCCCTCACCTGTCTGCTTTACAAAATGTCCCTAATTTTGCCAACGATTTTTTTCCTTCTCTTTCATCAAACTATTAATTTTCTGACAAAACATTGGAAAGTGCATCACTAAGCAATGTCAGAGACTAGTGTGCCAGATTTTCCACCATTCAGAAAATATTTATTGATGCAAGTCCTGCTATTGTTTTAGCTTTCTGTGTAAATAAGAGCACTGTTTAAAATGGTCCCTGATGTTGAGCAGTTTTTTTATTTTTAGCTTTGTCACTGATTATTCGTCTAAGAGGTTGAAAGATGTATGTACTACATCGTTACTTAAATATTTGTGTGTCATAGAACTTCCTAGTGCTGTGCAGAACAAGGAAAAGTTTGCATATGAAAAAATTAAACCCAAACTGATGTAGATGTAGTGCAGTTAGCATCTGCCATTTTTTACCTGCATCTGTCAGCACAAGACATAATTTTACAAGAATATATTATCAGAAGTTTTCCTTAATTCGGCCTAACTAGAAATAAATTCCTCAAATGGCATATAAATGTACAAGTATATTTTCCAGAATGCCCTCTAGATCCCATATGAAAAAAAAACATTGCAGTAGACAGGCTGGTATAATTGCTTAAGTTGCTTAACTTTTGCAAATCCTGGCTGAACTGAAACACTTTGTGGGGGCCCACTGAAGATACTATTGTCAACAGGGATGTGGTGAAAAGTAGGACCATTTGTGTTCCTAATTTCTTGCCCTGGGCCTATGGGCAATTTCCTCTTTTGTGGATCGCATGTCACCAACAGATATAAAATGTGATCCCGGACTGGTCCCAGTGTCATAAATTGGAACTTTGTTTTGTTTAACATTTTTTACCTGAGTAAGGGATTCACTTTCAAACCTCAAAATACTGAAACTGTTGAATTTCAGCATCTCTAAACGAAAATATTGTAAGTTAAAGGCACAAACCATGGAAATTATCCCAGGGCAAGCAAAACATTACGTACCATTGTAAACTCGGCTAGGTGGGGGCCTCCCCAACTATATATATATATATATACATATATATATATATATATATATATATATATATATATATATACACACCAACGCCGGGATCACACTACAGTGAGGAAAAGGGCATATCTCCCCACAATGGGCAAGTGTTTACTTGCCCTGGGATAATTTCCATGCTTTGTGCTTTTCACTTCCGATATTTTCATCTCGAGTTACTGAAATTTGACAGTTTCAGTATTTCGAGGTTTGAAAGTGAAACCAAGTAACTGGGCTGATCCAAAGATTATTTTCTGCTACAACCTAAGCCTCAAGTTTGAGGGGTATGCTGTTCACATACACACACACACTGGCATGAAATGCCATTCTCCATGACTGCTCTTTCCAGCAATTCTTAGACTTAGGGTCACTCCCAAGTGTGCCACTGGGGCAAAGGTTCTAACTCTGAAAGTTTTTGTCCTGTTTTAAGAATATTATTTCTTTATTTTTATAGCATGTCAGTGATTAGTTTCATACTGTGGTTCATAGAGAACAGTAGTTTTTTATGAATATTGTTTTATCTTTACTTTATAGATGGAATCAATAAATGTTTTCATTCCCACTCATGGAAACTTAATATAGAGAAAGTGAAAACAGTATGGTCCATCTCATATAATGTAAAGATTAAATACTATTTCTTCATGTTCCAGAGGAAATTGGTTTTAGGTATCCAAAATGCAGTAGCATATATATGAGAACAGAAATGTATTTTCACATGCCCTTTTCAGGTATTAGCTGAGCAACAAGATCAAAAAATTAAACACAGATATGTTCAAATGAAAGAAAGTACTAATTCTGCTTACCACCCACTACTTTGTTACAGGTATTAGCTGTGAGAGAGGGAATGTCTTCCATTGTTCCTGTCCCCCTTCTGTCACTTATGACGGACAGACATTTGGAACAGTTAGTTTGTGGGATGCCTGAGGTGCCGGTGGAACTGCTGAAAAGAATGGTGAGGTATCGTGACATTGAAGAGAGCTGCCAGTTGGTCATTTGGTTCTGGCAGACACTGCAAGAATTCTGCAATGAGGAGAGGGTGTTGTTCCTTCGGTTTATTTCTGGCAGATCCAGACTGCCAGCACAGGCAACAGACCTCACTCAGAAATTCCAGATAATTAAAGTAGATAAGGTAAGCCCTACTCTTTTTTTTTTTTTTTTTAACTATCTTTTCTTTATACAGTTTGCAAGTAGTTATTTATTTCGTAGTCGTATAACTTTTTCTTTGGTGTAACCTTACAGCATTCCTTACACCACTTGTCTTCAATGTGAGTTTTTATGTAACAATATCTTTTTTATATCTTTATTTTTTTTTTCATTTTTTTTGTTAGATGTATATGCAAAAGTGATGAATTAATTATGCTGGGTAATGCTGATGTAGTGTTTTTTTTAATTTATATTTTCTCTTATAGTAGATGACATTCCTATTAGTTTGTATATTTTTTTCTGTTGCATAAACTTTTTACATAACTTCTTTTTATTTGGAATATCCCTTGAGCTTCCACTGAAAACAGGTGGCAAACTAGTCATTTAGCATCATTAAAATATGAGTAAATAAACAAATGTCACACCGAGACAGTTAGCCCTGGTGGTGTAAAGGAATAAAGCCCTGACTATGGCCCAGGTGATCCAAGTATGATTAGCAGTATGGGATTTCGATGGCCCTGGCATAGAGGATGTGCATGCCCATCCTAGTGTGGTGGGACAGAGCCAATCACATGTTGTAGCAGTTCTTCATGTAAAGGAGACTGTTTTCTGAGTTGGGGTGTGTGGTGTTCCAAGCCACAGATGGGTGATAGCCTTCACTGAACAACTGAATGGGAGCATGCATTTGCATAGAGGAAGGCATTGTGCCCAACAGTGATGAGATTCTCATGTCTCTCCTGCCAAGGGGAGGGGGTCAGGCCAATAAGTAGATATGTCCTCATTGCTGTGATGCAGTGAGGACACATGCAGCCCTCTTGGCTGCTTGAATGACAGCCTTCCTCCAAACCGCTCTCACTCCTGTGGACTGGGCGGATCCCCATCACTAGGAAATAAATGTCCAGTTGAAGAGGCTAAGTGTTTGGCAGACATGAGAACAAAAAGCATACACAAAAAAAGACGTACTGAAAGCAAGCAAGCAGTATGAGAAAGGAGGCTTGGAAGTTTATGAGTGCATAAGAAAAGGCACAGTCAAAAGCAGAAAATAGATTGCTCATCTATACAAGTAGTTGACAAGAATCCATATGGAACATTGAGCAAGTTTCTCATGATCACATCTTTATAAAGATGTAGACAAGATGGGTGATATAATAGATGTGCACTGCAAATCATGCAGATAGTCAACATGAGTAATTTTCCTTGAGCTAAACGTTATTTGCATTTGACACAAACCCTTATTGAACTATACTGGTGAAGTTCCATGGCATGTAGACCCAGCTGCTGGTAACTCCCCATAAATTCTCAGCTGCAGTTGCTTCAGAATACAGTAAGTTATGACTACCTATGTTGTAACTCCCTTACTGTAAAAGAAAGTTGTTTAATATACACACTTAATGCAATGATTCCAAATGTCTACACTGTGCTATAGTTGTATATGTGTCATGTGGTGTACATAGATTAAAACTGAAGTACTTTTTGCAAACTTCACTTTCCTGTCCCCACCAGCCATACACCAAAGCATACATGACACCAGTCTTCTACCTAGTATCTCCAAAGAGCAAATCCTATCCGCACTCTCCAAGGCCAAAAACATGGCCTCTATGGGACCAGATAACACCGTAGGCTTCTTACTAAACAATCTAAAACAAAACCTAGTGGAACCACTTAGCATCCTCTTTAACCTCAGCCTGAGCACTGGCTTTGTTCCAGCACAGTAGAGAACAGCAGACAAATCCCCTTGCACAAAGGGGATTCATCAACCAACCCTGGAATGTATAGACCCATAAGCCTAACCAGCCTTATCTGCAAGGCCATGGAAAGAATCATCATTGGACCTTATCAACAAGGATATAGGTGACCTTCAGGCTCTTGACCCAACTCAGTTTGGCTTCGTTAAGGGAAGATCATGCTTATTGAACCTGGTGGACTTCGTTGAGTATGTCACCAAAGCCCTGGATGAAGGCAAAACAGTACATAGTGCCTGTCTTGACTTAGCCAAGGTTTTTGACATAAAACCTCACTCGGGTATCATTGAGAAACTCTCCCAAATGGGGATTAACACATACATCACTAGATGGGTAACCAGCTGGCTCACCAACAGAACACATACTGTCAAAGTGAGGATTACACCTCTACTAGTAGACCAGTTACCAGTGGCGTACTACAAGGATCTACGCTGGGCCCTCTACTGTTTGGAATCTATTTCTTGGAAGTCCAGGTGAGAAAACCCAAACCTTTTTTTCTAGCAATTTTCTAAGTTTATAAGATGAATATTTTAAAATTGTCCTTATTTTTGGGACTGTATTCCCCATTATTGGTTTATTCCAGGTTTTTGTGCTAAGGTTGACAGCTATGGCAAGAACTGAATTCACTGAATATTTTGAGGGCTGTATTCCTCATTACTGGGTTTGTCCAGTGTTTGGTACTAAGAGGTTGGATAGCTATGGTGAGAACTGAATTCACTAAATGATAGCCATTTAAGTTTCAGTCTTCCTCTCTTTTACAAAGCAGCTGATGTGGCTTAGTGGTATGTTACTCTGACTGTTTTTTGCTCAGGGAACTTGGCAGTAAATACATGGTGGTAACACAACATTTTATTCTAGCAACTTTCCAAGATTATACAAGCAATGTTTAATGTGTCCCTGGTTTTGGCTTTGACCCCCCCTAACAATACATTTTGGTTTTTCCAGTTTTCTTGAGCTGGCGGGTTGAGATGCAGTTGAGTATTGAGTAGATTTTTACAAGGAGCTGAGAGCTGCAGGGGAATAGTTTAGTGCTTTGCCTAGTTACTATAGCACAACAGGTTGTGTACTTGCTTGATGCAGAAGGCCGGTGGGTTCTACCCCCACAAGGGTGGATGCCGCATTGAAAATGTTCTCCTTGGTGAAGATACTAACTATGTTCGTTATCAGTTTCATCCATTTCTCTTGCACACACATTAGCTTATCATTTTTTTAATGTTATATATAGCAATTTATCTCTGAGGGGCAACAGACACTTTATTTTTCGAAGGAAACCATGAACAGGAAGGTGATTGCTAGCAGCAACCGGCTCATTAGTTACAGATTTCTTTAATGGGAATTATTTAGATGACTTACTTCAGAGATTGCGCAATATTTACTGATAATGGACTGTAGAATTGTGCATATTTACTGATAAAGGTGCACTGTAGAATTGTGCATATTTACTGATAATGGTGGACTGTAGAATTGTGCATATTTACTACTGTCAGTGGAACTGTGGAATTGTGCATATTATCATCGGTGACTGTAGAATTGTGTATATTTACTACTAATGGTGGGACTGTGGTCTGAGACTTTTTATGATAAATGTTCTCAACTGGGCAGTTTGCCATTATGGGTGCATATGGTTTGTTTTACTGGGTTACTGGAAAAATGTTCAAAAATAAATTTAAACACCCTCTAACAAGTGTACTGTATTGTACAAGGAATATAATTTTAGTACAATGAGGAAGGTGTATCAGAAGAGCAATGTATGTTTCATATGGGGTTTATGATCTTAAAACAGCCCAAAAATTAATCTCTTTTTTATCTGCCACTGGCAAAATGCATTTTCTTTGAATGTCGGTTTCAATGCTGTTTCAATGAATGTGGTGCCTAAGCCAAAGAGAGAAGTTTTTAATGTTGTTTTCATTGTGAGATCGTATTGCTTTGTTTAACAGATGACTTAATGTTTGTGCTGTAAAATACAAAATAAAACTTCTCTTTCAAATGAAGTCCAACTCATCATTGAAGTAAAGCAGCATGCACATTAGTGTTCATGGTAAATGGAGTGAAATAGCTAAGTAATAGTTCATTGAATGGCTGCAGGAGGCCCATTCAACCATTATTTTGTCAGGGAAGGGCAGCAAACTCAGACAGGCCCAGGCTGAACTATACTCCCAACTGTCCAGATTTTCAAAGAATGAATAGATTTTGCTTCTTATTTTGGTTTGTTGTTCATGCAAAATTTGTAGTTTCAATTCCTAAATGATTTGCTGTGAAGTCACTAAATAATAAGTTTCAGACTTATAACCTTCATAAAAAATACATAAAGCAAAGTGCAAGAGCTGTTCTATCAGAACTGTCTCAATTTATACAAGAACACCTCCTTAGTACTGCTTTATATGTGCCCCCAATATATTTGGCCTTGTTCATTTACTTACTAACAGGTTGAGAGGTACATGCAACAATTGCTTTTATAGAATTAGGCATAGCCAACCTCTCAACTGTCCCCAATTTTTGGCTCAAAATGTTGCTCTTCCCATTAATCCCTCCTCCAGTCAGAAAATTTTGAAGAAACATGAGGGTTTATAATTAAGAAATAACTGTAATAATCAAAGTTGTAGATTACTTGAAATGCATGTAGATTTCTTTATTTTGTCAGCTGCTCAAGGTAGCAGTACTAATATTAAAGTGTCCTCTTTGACAGGTAGCACAATAGTGTCTATATTTTATATTTTTGCATCATACTTGGTCCATTTTTCATAAAATTGTGTTTTTGGCAAATTAGTGACAAATCACTAAAGACTGACGTTAGAAAATGATGGTATTACTTGGAGTTTCAGATTTTATAAATTCTTCAGAAAATTCATACTAATGTGAAGACCTATTCTATTATCTTTCTAAGTTTATTAGAGCAATATTTAAAATTATGTCCTTATTGTTGGGCCTTTGTCCCACTTCTGTGTATGGCTTGTCCAGATTTCTTGCCTTTGAGGCTGGAGAGGTATGACAAATGTGTCAGGGCTATCACAGTCAGCTGTGAGAGATTTCAAATTGTGACATGCTTGCACTCCCCACTCTCCCATGTGTGGACTTCTCTGATGTGTCTAAGCAAGGTAAGGAGTAGTTATCTACTTCCTGATGGGGAGTGACACATCAAAAGGCAGCACTACAGTGGCTTTTCATCTGTCCTTGATTTTGCAGAATGGTCTGGTTTCTGTCATATTTTTGTACTATTGATTTATGCTTATTACTCAGATTTATGCTTATTACTCAAAGTGCCTGTTGCTCTGTGTTTAAGTAGCAATGCTTAATGACCATAAGGTAAGCTTGTCTGACATCGTAAGTACGTGCAAGTGGCAAGTTTAATACATATTGTTAAAGAATTGCCAACATTGAAAGCCTTTCTGTGTTGTTGCCATGCAGAGAATATTACTTGACTAGATAATGTATGTTTTGGGTATTAAAGGACAGGATTCCATTATTTTGTAAAAAGGCTCATTACACTTGTTGAGACTTCCAGTCATCTCCTACAGACTTTACCCGAAACTAAACAGAATGCCAATCAAGTGTGGTCCATAACCTGTACAGTAATCCTTACAATGTATCTTGAGCTTGTTTCTTGTTTGCTTTTCATTTTTACTTTTATCGCGTTTTCCCCATGAAACGCTGTCAGGCAAGGTCTTTTGAGGGGCAAAACATTTTTTACAAGGGGCATCACAGATTTCTACTTTCAGCGCACGTTGCTTCTGGTACTTTAACAGCTGAATACACATACCATAGATTGCAGTGAAGGAGAAGTGGTTTGAGTTGAGTGCTTCTGGTTTTTCTTACTTGATTTTGACTGGCATTCCAGCAATGTATTTTAAAAAGTAATTTATTTTTTCATGCCTCACAACCTTTTGTTTCATCTAGATATGAAGTGTCATGCAGCCAATGCATTGAAATATTTTATTCTTCTACACTTATTTTTGTTCCTGATTGGACTTTCATATCGATGGTTTGCCACCCAGGGGTAAGCGTATTTAATTAAAGTTAGTTTTTGTGGTTTTGTGCATAGCTCCTCCCTTTATGGTTGATCACACCCCTTCCTTTGACCCCACCTCCATTCCATGCCTGCAGCCCCCCTGTGATTTGAAGTCACCAGCCGCCACTGTCATTTAGCATCATTAAATAAACAAATGTCACACCGAGACAGCCCTGGTGGTTTAAAGGAATAAAGCCCTGACTATGGCCCAGGTAATCCAAGTATGATTAGCAGCATGGGATTTCGATGGCCCTGGCATAGAGGATGCATGCCCATCCCTAGTGGTGGGACAGAGCTAAATACAGGTTGTGGCAGTTCTACATGTAAAGGAGACTGTTTTCGAGCTGGGGTGTGGTGTTCCAAAGCCGTTAGCGGTGACATAGCCTTCACCGAACAACTGAATGGGAGCATGCATTTGTTGTAGAGGAAGGCATTGTGCCTCCAACAGTGGATGAGATTCTCATGTCTCTCTTGCCAGGGAGGGGGTCAGGCCAAGTAGATATGTCCTCATTGCTGTGATGCAGTGAGGACACATGTGCAAGTCTCTTGGCTGCTTGAATGACAGCTCTCTCCAAAACCGCCTCACTCCTGTGGACTGGGCGGATCCCCATCACTAGGAAATAAATGTCCAAAGGAAGAGGCTGGAAGTGTTTGGCAGACATGAGAACAAAAAGCATACACAAAAAGACGACTGAAAGCAAGCAAGCAGTATGAGAAAGGAGGTTTGAAGTTTATGAGTGCATAAGAAAGGCATATCAAAAGCAGAAAATATTGCTCATCTATACAAGTAGAAGCTGACAAGAATCCATATGGAACATTGAGTGTTTTCATGCATCGGTATCTTTTATAAAGATGTAGACAAGATGGGTGATATAATAGATGTGCACTGCAAATCATGCAGAGGGGTCAACATGAGTAATTTTCCTTGAGCCAAACGCTATTTGCATTTGGACACAAACCCTTTATTGAACTATACCGGTGAAGTTCCACGCATGTAGACCCAGCTGCTGGAGGCACCCCATAAATTCTCAGCTGCAGTTGAAGCCAGAACACAGCAAGTTATGACTACCTATGTTGTAACTCCCTTTACTGTAAAAGAAAGTTGTTTAATATACATACTAATGCAATGATTCCAAATGTCTACATCTTCAAAGCAGAAGTTGTATATGTGTCATGTGGTGTACATAAGATTAAACCGCCACTTCAGTAAACTTCACTTTCCCAACCCCACCAGCCATACACCAAAAGCATAAGATGACACCAGTCTTCTACCTAGTATTCCAAAGAGCAAATCCCATCCGCACTCTCCAAGGCCAAAAACATGGCCTCATGGGGACCAGATAATTTAGGCTTACTAAACAATCTAAAACAAAACCTAGTGGAACTTTGTTTCTAGCATCCTCTTTAACTCAGCCTGAGCACTGGCTTTGTTCCAGCACAGTAGAGAATAGCAGACAAACTTCTTGCACAAAGGGGATTCATCAACCAACCCTGGAATGTATAGACCCATAAGCTTCCAATCCAGCCTTATCTGCAAGGCCATGAAAGAATCATCACGTTGACCTATCATCATGATATAGGTGACCTTTCAGGCTTCCTTGACCCAACTCAGTTTTCATATGGAAGATCATGCTTATTGAACCTGGTGGACTTCAAGTGAGTATGTCACTGTATTCTGATGAAAACAGCATAGTGCCTGTCTTGACTTAGCCAAGGTTTTGACATAAAACCTTACCAGGTATCATTGAGAAACTCTCCCAAAATGGGGATTAACACATACATCACTAGATGGCAACCAGCTGGCTCACCAACAGAACATACTGTCAGCGTGAGGATTACACCTACTAGTAGACCAGTTACCAGTGGCGCATTGGCTGGCGCGATCTGTGCTGGGCCCTCTATTGTTCGGAATCTATTTCTTGGAAGTCCAGGTGAAAGTAGATGGCCTTTGGCTTACCAGGTTCGATGATGATTCCAAACTGGATGCAATAATTGAGTCCCCAAAAGATGTTAATGTATTACAAAAGGGGCTAACACAGACAAATGATTGGTGCCAAAGACACGGACTAACACTAAACACAAAAAGTAAAAATATTATCCCTATAAAGAGAAAGTCCCTGAAAATTACAATATTGACAATACTCCATAAGCTCAAACCCAGTGGTGTGAGATTTGGTAACACAAAAAAAGGTTGAAAATTAAAAAGGCCCAAAAAATTCTAAACAAAAAATTTTTTTACCCCCTGTTTTCTAAAAAAAAAAG
>NC_056726.1:844141175-844318800 GCF_019279795.1 Protopterus annectens | reverse complement strand
TAGCTGTTAAATGCAGATGAACACCAAACAACTAAGTCCATGATAAGCCCTCTGGTAATTAAACATTCATACTTTAAGCTTTCCTGTGTATTTCACAACTTGAACTGACTGGGCTATTTTACTGCTACCACTATAATAGCAGCCCCAGTTTTCGTAATGTAAAAACACACATGGTTTACCAAAAGTGAAAAGGTACCAGCTAGCTACAACAAGTAATTGTCTCTTTAAGCCCCCTTGTTTGTTTCCCAATTCAGACAGACCAAGCTACCTTTCTACTCCCACTAGAACTGCAGTACGAACCTTCATAATGTAAAAACACACTTTAGTTAGACGAAAGTGAAAAGGTATCCCAAACAAATGAAATAACTAGCTACATCAAATTGTTCTCGCTATAAACCTCCCTTTGAGTTGTCCAATTTGGATAGACCAGCTTACCTTTCTACTCCCACTAGAATTGTAGTCTCAGTTTTCTTAATGGAAATACACACTTTAGTTAGCCAAAAGTGAAAGGTATCGAAAATAAATCAAGCAACTAGCCAATACCAGTAATTCTCACTTAAAGGAGAACCTCACCCACAGACTGAAAAAACACGTTTATTTCATCATGTCTTGATGTTTCCTACATTTTAACACCACTCTTGCACTCTATATACTTTTTTATATTTTAAATGTAATTCCAGAGTCTGCCCACATGGGGTCCAGTATCTTGATTTTTTAGTCTACCTCTAGGTATCCGACAGTGCAGTATCTGGCATTAAAATATTACATCATAGCCTCTAAGCTACTGTCACTGTATTGACTTTACATGTGTCTTCACATAAACCCTGCTTTTTTTAGTCAGTCAGGTTTAATTACCATTTCTTGCTTTTCAATGACTACTTAAAAGCCAAATAGGGATAGTCACACAAAACAGTATACTCAGTGCTTGTTACTAATTTTTCTTTCAGGTATAAAATTATCTGTGTAAACATTTCTAAGCAAAAATCCTAAATCTTCTAGATTTTGTTGCATATTTGGGAGACATACATTTATACCCCATTGTTTCTTTGTGAATTTATTATCCAGTCTCTCTATCTCCTCTGATTGAATCTTATAGCTATCATGCAATATTTTATATGCTGTACTAATTATTCCTTTTTTAACGGTAGCTTCTGTTATAGATTTTACTTAAAATTCTACTTGTGCTGGTCTTTTTGTTTAGGGCCCCCTATTTATTTCTCTTTGCCTATACTCTGATATCAATCCTTGATAGGGAAGGCAATCTCTAACCTGCAATTCAAATAAGTTCTTGGCATCCTCTCATTCTGTTACCTTTCCCTCTCTAGTTATTTGCTCCCATTACCATGGCTCCTTTGCCAGTCTTCTCCAGTAAATTCCAGACCCCTCTTGCCTGTTGTCTGTATCCCTAATTGCAGTCACCCCTATCGGCAGAATCTCCTTCCTCCATTCCTGTGTTGGCTTGGTTCTTAGAATACTTTCTGCTACTTTATGAATATAATATTCTGTATAATTATTGTTGTTACTCTTAAAGAGCTGCTTCCAAAATCCCAGTCTCTCCTTGTTTCTTGAGCTTCCTTCGTTTCATCATTACTTTCCACTTTGAATTATATGTGTCTGCTTGTTCTGTGTATAGGAGGCTTAACTGTGTAACTCTGAAGTACCCCTTCAAATCAGGTAATCCCAATCTGTCTTGTTCTGTTGTAAGAATTAGCTTATCCCACTTGACACTTGTCATATTCCCTTCCCAGATAAAAGCCTTCAGCTCTTTATTAATTGCTGCCCACAACTTCTCCTCTGGTTGATAAAAATATGTCTGACCTTTATTTTATTGAAAGCTCTCAAACAAAAAAAAACACACACATCCCAAATACCCCCTAAAACCTAACTTAATACCAAACACAAAACTATATACATCTTCAAATACTGAAATTTTACCCTCCTAATAGGAAAAACTTCACAGACTGACAGCCACACTCATAGACTTGAGTTACCCTAAAAGAAAGGTTATTCATGCTAAGAATATGGTGCAGCCTGTGCTTCTACGAAGTGGTGTCTGGTTTTGTCTTATCTTTATAGCTCTCCCAGCTGGGAAAACATCTGAATGTTTTCAGAGAACATTATTCTGTAGCCAATTTCTCTTTATCAGATTGTCTCCATGGAGACATGAAGACCATATGCAGAATTGCTACTAAGCATACATTTATTTCCTAGAAGAAAGTCTTATAATATTCAATATTCTGTTTCATTTACTTGCTTTCTCTTAAATCTTGTTAGTAGATCAGGCTACGGGCCATAATCCAGTCATTTCCCCATGCAAGAATGAGAAAAAGCACATTATTTTTTCTTTTGTAGTGTTCTTTTAACCAGACTTTTTTAACATTGCGTTGCCCACATTTCTTAAAAATGAGCAAGGAGAAAGAGAGAAGAAGGGAGAGAAAAAAAAAAAACAGGAGCACCTATTTGCAATAGTATCCCCATTATACTTAAAAACAATTGTGAAAACATTACGTTATAGCATGCAAAGAAAATCATACATTGTAAAAATAGTACTATTAAGAAAAACATTTATTTCACTTAGTCAACTTTCTCCCTTCCCTTAAGTATTTTTCTGAACATTAATGGCATAAAGTAGGGTATATATTTTAAAGTCCCCCACAAGCCCAACAGAGTCCAAAAAAACTCCAATATTTCCAGATTTTCTTGTTCTGTCATATTTCACAAATATAATTATTAATTTGTAATCCCACATTTGTCAGTTTCCAAGTTACTGACTTTATTCTTGTTTATCTCTATCTCCCAAATCCTGTCTTCATTGAGTCAACTCTCGTGCTTCCTTCCTTCTGTCCAACATTTTCATTTGAAACATTGGAAAAGGTTTCACTGGCACAGTCTCTCTGTGGTCTTTATTACCAGAAGAACAAGAAGCAGAATCTCCTTCTGTTTCACAGCTCACTTTTGTTGGACAAACGTTTGTATTTCCTGCTTAGCATGTACTTCATCAAAAATGATTTTGTCTCCCTAGGGAAGAATATTTTGAAGATAGAAGGGTACAGCAATTTGAATCTCACAGCTTCTTTTTGAATTTTGGAATAAAGTTACTCCTCTTCTGCCTGGTGTACAATGAATAATCATTCCCCACAAACACTCTGCTGTCTGCCACATTTAGTATTTTGTCCTTCTGCCACTTTTTTGTCAGAATCAACTCCTGCTGGAAGGATTGCATCTTTAATATTAAATGTCTAGGTTGCTTTCTCATAGCCAGGTTTGGGGCATACACACGATGTGCCCTTTCAATTAACAACTCCTGCTTATTTGTGCTTTCATAAAATCAATACAGTCTGTTCCTTCCAGCTTCTCTGGTACAGCTGAATATCTCAGGTTTTCCCTACGTGTTCTGTCATCTAAGTCTGCTATTTTTTTAAAACATCTCTTCTTGAGCAGTCTCATTTTCAGCCAGCCTATTCTTCATTTTGACCTCTGATTTTTTGCAGTTTTATAACCTCATATGAATATCTGTTTAAAGCTTCTTCCATTTTTTCCAGCCTTTTGCTATTTGAGTTGATATACTCCATCAGTGTTTTGTTTATTTTAACCAGGTCTGGGTGCAGTTGTCTTATGCTTTCCTCTAGGTTACTGGAAGTCATGTCTGGAGCTTGCACAGCTTTTTGCTGAATAGCTGCAGTACTTTTCACAGTTGGTGTTTTTTCCCCACACCTTTTCTAGCTGATTTTCTTTCAGGTCCTCTCTATTTCTTTTTTCCTGGCATCCAGGCAGTGCACTTACTAGCCAGTTACTGAAATTTACCCAGAAACACAAACGTCCACTGGCCTTCTCTGCTGAGTTCTGTTTTCACAGAGGGAGAGCTAGAATTTAGCTGTTACTCAGTGTGCAGCCATCTTTGAAGTCCAGATCCAAATAAGTCTTAATTCCCATTTACTTGGATCTCATCAGTCCCATCATTGAATAGAATGTCCCCTTTGGCATGTATTTGTGTAAACATATCACTCAACTTGAGAGAATCCAGAAGTCCTAACTAAAAAGATTAGTAGCTTCAAAAAATCTTAGTTATTAGGACAGACTGACATCCCTCTGTATGTGCTCATTTTCTTATAGACTCTTCCATGGAGATCTTTGTCTAGGAAATATTGGTGGGATTATATGCTTAAATATTGAGTGCAAGGAGTCCTCTGGTGGTTCAGATGCCTAGGCAGTGTGACAGTTCACTGTGATGCAGTATCCATTATTTTATTTTTATTTTTACATTTATTTACTGGGAAAGTCCAACTGCACACACATCCTTTTTCAGCAGAAGCCGGGGGAGAAAAGCTCCACAATAAATATACAGTAATACATTTAATAGTACTATACATAGGATAGTATGTTAACAAACTCTAAGACACCATTTGAACAACAGATCTGATGTTGTTAATCTTCATTCATTCCTTACTGCTGGGTTATCGGTTCCATCTTCGGAACCGAGCCGGCCAATATCAAGCTCGCGTCGAGCCTGGGTCCTCCCCAGAATTCTCTGCTCCCTGTTACCTCAGATCTCATTTGCCCCATTGCTGAACAGCCATGTCAAGCCACTCTCAGCTAAGTGTCTAATTTTTGACAGTTTATATATTATTACTCTAAATTTTTCTCAAAAGTTTATTCTAATATTTTCCTACCCTATTGCACACTTTAGATTCTTCCCCTTTATTACCCTCTTTTCTTACCTTATGGTAATTCTCCATTACCATCGTTGGCAATCCTTTATTTTCTCTTTTTACCCTTTTCTTGGGTAGCTGTTATTTTTCCTTTTGCTACTGTGCTTCTTCTCCACAACAGCTATGTTGGATAAAAAAAGTTCCATTGGTTTTAAGCAGTGCAAGGATTGCGGCCATAAGTTACCACTTTCCGATGACCATGACTTATGTGTCTACTGTCTTAATGTCTCCCACTTGATTGTAGATCCTCCATGTGGAATCTGTACAAACTTCTCTGCCAGGACTCTAGGACTCTCAACAAGAGGAAAAATAAGTTAATTTTGAAAGGTCTCCTCAAGTCTCCTTTCTCTGAGGCTATGTCTGGGTCGGAGGGCTCACCCCCCTCATGTTAAACCCCACAAGAGGCGTTCTTCTTCATCAAAGTCGCTTTCTTCTTCTCCCTCTGGAGATCATAGGGAGTCGAATCACAAGAAGGTGAAATTGATTACTACTCCGGCGCTGCCACCTGTGACCCTGTCGGCTCCAGGCTCGGCACTGCCCCAGATGATCTTGACTACAGTCATGTCTCCTTTATCGATATTGGCACCGGAGTTCCCGGTGCAGACAACTACAGTTCTGACAGTTCTGTCGCAACCCCTAATGGCACCATCAATAAAGGTTCAGTCCCTTTCGGCACCATCGGTACAGTCACCTTCGGCTCAAAGTATACTCCACGGTACAGACTTTTTCAGCACTAACATGTTCTTCGGTGCAGTCCTTCTCGGCGCAGTCCTTATTGCTGGTGCAGACACTTTCCACTGTGGCACCGTACCCTTTGGGGCAGATCTTTGCCTTTATGGTGCAGACACCTCCAACTACCATGGCACTGACATCTCTGGCGCAGATCTTTTCCACACCGTTTTCATCGGTGCAGACTTCCTCGGCTCCGAGCTCTGCATCTATTGAATTAAAAAGGAACAAATATTCTCATTTATTGGATCCTTTTGCAAGCAGTCAGTATAGGCCTTTCATGGAAAGGCCAAAATCGCCATCAGCCTTCTCCATGAGGTCAACCAAGAATCTTTCTGAGCAGGATATTTTGCGGCTTGTTGACCAGTTGCTTGTGGCCAGAGGTCTCTCTCAACCATCGAAGTCCACGTTACCTCATTCAGGTGAGCATATTTTGCCTCAAACCCCTACGTATACTCCTCCTTCAACTTCCACTCAAGTCTCGAAGCCTATTACTCCGACAGCAGCTTCCCTCCCTCCGACTCCAATAGTGGATCTCACTTTGGAACCAGAGTCATCCTTGTGGCCTTCGGTGCACTGGGCATCGGGCTGTTCTCAGGCCAGTGGCTATGCTGCTCAGGAGGGCATTCCTGACTCCACGCCGATTTTTTCTATGGCACCTTCCAGGGATGCTCTCTCTCTCTCTTATGTTCACGGTCCTCTTGAGACTCCTGATTTGGGGGCGGGCTTATTGGGGTGGGGTTTGACCCCGGTTCTGAGGTTGCCATGCTCGGTTCCGGACTTCCATCCTTGGGCAGGCCAGCCTTCTAGGCCATGAAGAGGGCGGTTGCCTCCGCTGGCAAAGCTCATTTGTCAGAGTCATCTCCCCTCTCTGTGCTGCAACTGCCACAAGCTTCAACTCCCAGACACCGGGCACAAGAGCCTCAGGTCTCTCCTCCTCAGGAGACCCCCTCTTTGCAGTCTTCCCCAGAACCTCCCACTGAGGAAACATCCCACAAAGCTTTGTGTAAGAGGAAAGACATGGATTCCACTGAAGAGTCATTGACTGAAGATATGGATTTTGATGACGGGGAAGGTTTCCCACAGTCGCCCTCTGATGAAGTGTCCTTTGGTGACATCCTCGAGATCCTTAGACAGTGGGGTGACTGGAAGCCCTCTAATCCTTCCTCTGAGGAATCCATATTCCTGCAGGCTTTTCATGCCCAGCCCCCTACCTCCTGGGTCACCCCGCCTACCAATGAGCTTGTCCAGCTCATCGTGCAGTACACATGGAAGGCTCATGATACCATGGAAGTGATACCTAAGAGGCCAGATAAAATATTATCACCCCTCCCCCCACTGCTGAGCACACACACTAGTCACGTGGGTCTTCCAATAGATGCTATGGTGGTGGCAGCTGCTTCTAAGAAGGATTTGGCAGAAGAGAGCCAAACTGTCTATCTGCCCAGCAAGGAGTTCTGGGCAATTGACAGATTAGGAAAGCATGTGCTTGCTTTATCGACCTTCGCTGTAAGGTCTTTGAATTATTTGGCACATTTTACCAGGCTTCAGCAAGATCTTATCAACCAGCTCTCTGAAATATTGGCAGGAGCTGTTTCTGATGAAGTTCGTGATAATGTGGCTTCTCAGATAGCCACCCTAGAGTCCATTTCCAGTTCTTCGATGCGTCTTTTTTCTCATGCAATGGAAGGGGAGGCTAGAGCAGCAGGCGCAGGTATAGTCGCCAGATGACATGCTTGGATGTGCCTTTGTGACTTTGAGGACTCCTTTAAGGCTTCCTTCATGAATGCCCCCATAGAGGCCACTTCTTTGTTTGGCCCTAAAGTCAAGGATACACAGGCATGGTGTGAACAAGATGGCAAGACCTTGTCTCCCATTGGTGTCAGACACTCCACTCCTCAGGGATTCTATTCCAGAAATCAGAGGAGTGGAAAGATCGAGCACAAGAAATCACAGGGTTCTTTCCGGGATGTATGTGCCAAGTTTTTCCGTAGAGGCAGAGGGGGAAACTCCAATGGAAGACAACCCTTTTGGGGCAGAGGAGGTCTGCGAAACTGGGGTTCCAGAGATTCTTTCTCTGGTCAACCCTACCAGCGCTCCTGAAGTGTTGCCCGATTGCTCACTTCTGGAAGTGGTCGGGGGTTGTTTCTCCTCGTACCCTGCTACCTGGCAAAACATAACAACTGACTCTTGGATACAACGGATTATATCCAAAGGCTATAACATCCCCTTCCATCTTTGCCCAGTCTTATCAAGAGTGTTACCTGACGTTCCACCAAAGGGAAACAGCAGCACACAAAATCAAAAAGCTGCTACAAAAAAGAGTCATCCAGATGGTCCCCCTAGACCAGATAGGATCCGGATTTTACTCAAGGTTCTTTTTAGTGCCAAAAAAGACAGAGGACCGGAGACCAATTCTAGATCTCAGTACATTAAAAAAATTTGTAAAAACAGAGAAATTCTGGATGGTCACGGTTCAGTTTATTCTTCCACTTCTGGAAGAAGACGATTGGATGTGCTCTGTAGATCTTCAAGATAAGTATTACCACATAAAAATGAACAGATGCTCAAGAAGATATCTCTGCTTCTGTACAGGAGCCACTCACTACCAGTTTCAAGCCCTGCCCTTCAGTCTCTCTACAACCCCCAAAGTGTTCACAAAATGCATGGCAGTGGCTATCACTCACTTGCGACTTCAAGGATTCCAGGTGTTTCCATGTCTAGACAACTGGCTCCTTACTGCCCCCACCAAGCATCTACTGGAAGAAGCCCTGCAGTATACTGTCAACAGCTCGAAGCCTGGGAATCACTATAAACTGAGAGAAAACCAACATAAACCCAACTCAGTCTTTGATATTCATAGGGGTATTGTTGGACACGAGAAATTGCACGGCATCCCTTCCAAAACACAGACTTCAGAGAATAAGACAACAAGTTCAACCACTGCTCTGTCACCACAAATCCCTAGCTCGATCTGTACATCAGCTATTGAGGTCAATGGCAGCTTCGATTACCATTGTTCTTCTAGCCAGATTCCATATGAGACTTCTTCAGTGGCTACTTCTCACTCATTGGTACCTTCTACAACATCCTTTGTCTTTTCAAATAAGTGTGACTCAGAGATGCAAGCAAGATTTACTCTGGTGGATGTCTCGAAATCCCCAACAATGGTCTCGCTCTTTCACCCCCCCCCCAATCAACCGATAGCCATGGTGACTACGGACGCTTCCCTATGTCAGGGAAACTCAGTCCAAGTCACCTGGTCAGAGACAATGGCCCTTTTGCATATGAATTTCCTGGAACTGAGGGCGGTGCTTTTAGCATTGCAAGCATTTCACTCCATCCTTCCGTCAGGGACTATTGCGATCCAGTCAGACAACATGTCAGTGGTCTGGTACATCAACAAAACAAGGGGGCAACAGATCTTACCCATTATGCCAAGAGGCCTTGAGAATATGGCAATAAACAATAGCTCACAAATGCTTTCTACTAACATTCCCAGGAGCTCCAAAATGATAGCGGACAAATTGAACAGGTGCATTCTACAGCCTTACGAGTGGTCCCTCAATCCTCTGATAGCAGCAAAATTCTTCCACCTCTGGGGCCAGCCTTGCTATTTGCCTCCCCAACCAACTACAAGTGCAGCAACTACTTTGCCCTAATCCCCCCCTCAGGGACAGTCACCAAGGGATGCTCTTGTCCACGCTTGGTCCTTGGGTCTTCTTTATGTCTATCCTCCTCTTCCCCTCATCTCCAATTTCTAAAGAAAGCACGACAGTTGAAGAGCAAAGTGATCCTCATTGCTCCATATGGTTTCCCTTCCTCTGGCCTCACCTGCTAGATCAACCGTGGATCCTCAATCCATCCCAAATGTTGATTTCTGATTCACCCCAATCTAACAACCCTGAAACTGACAGCTTGGTTTCTCCACTTCCTATGATTGCCAGGCAAGAAAACTTTTTGTCCCCTGTGCGCAGTACTCTTATTGCATCTCATAAATCGTCCACCAGACTAATCTATCTTAACAAATGGAAGAGGTTCTCTCTATGGGCATTAGATAAGCAACTAGTCCCCTTGTCAGCCCCAGTCTCGGTGGTATTTGATTACTTATCACATCTTTTCCACTCTGGGGTGTCTGCCTCTACTATCCATGTACATTTAGCTGCCATCTCAAATTTTCATATTGGATTTCAAGATTCTTCACTTATGTCACACATACTCTGCAAGACTTTCTTGAAAGGGGTTATCCACCTAAAACCTCCTTTTAGAGAACCCGTACAACCTTGTGATTTGGCTTTGGTTCTGCAAGCTTTAACAGCTCCACCCTTTGAACCTGCATCCTCTTGTGATGTATGATATTCCTCTTGGAAAACTTTGTTTCTGATTGCAATCACATCGGCCAGGCGATTGTCAGAACTTCAGGCCTTGTGCATCAAATCTCCCTATCTTATCTTCCATAAGGACAGGGTATCAATGAGAACCAGTTCTACCTTTTTACCAGAAGTGGTGTCAGAGCAATCTATCAACCAGTCTAGTGATCTCCCAGTGTTCTTTCCTAACCATTCTAACAAGGGAGAGTATTGCCTGCATTCCTTGGATGTTCATAGGCAAATACGATTTTATCTGGACAGAACAAAATCTACCCGTAAATCAGACCAACTGTTTCTGGCTTTTTCTGGGGTCATGGTGTTTGTTAGTGGAGCTTAGTGTTCCGTTTGTAATATGAGGTTGAAATAATGTTTGGGTCATCCTGTATCAAAAGTTACATTGGCTTCATGGTTGAGAAATTGTATCACCTTTATCTACAACAAAAACAATCTCACCTTGCCTCATAGAGTCAAAACACATTCTACAAGATCTATGGCAACTTCAGCAGCTTTCCATGTTAAGGCTTCACTCAATGATATTTGCTCAGCTGCAACTTGGGCCAAACCTCATACCTTTCATACCTTCATTCTTCATTGCAAATTGGACTTGGCCTCCAGAGGTAGAGTTCCCTTTGGTTCCATGGTGCTCAGGAATGTATTTTCCATGAGGGCCACACGGGGATACAGGTTGCTGGGGACTCTGTCCCATCAGTAAGGAATGAGCGAAGATTAACAACATCAGATAAAGAAGTTATGTCTTACCATAACGTTCCATCTATGTTGTTGATCTTCGTTCATTCATTACTTCCCACTCTCCGTCCCCCATCTGGAGGCTCTTGGTTGATCTTATGTACTCCTTTCTGGTAGGACTGTTATGACCAGAGGTAGCCTCTACTTTTATCTGTCAACTTGCAAACTCAGTCTGAGATAACAGGGAGCAGAGCATTCGGGGAGGACCTTGGCTCAAGAGTTTTTGGCTGACACGACCTTAATATTGGCTGTCTCAGTTCCGAGGATGGAACCGATAACCCATCAGTAAGGAATGAACGAAGATCAACAACACAGATGGAACGTTATGGTAAAACGCAACTTCTTTTTATACTTAACAGCTAACTAGTAGATTAGATTAACAAGAGTAACTAATGCATGATGGGTATTAAGCAACAACCCAGACAACAAAAACATTGAACAGTAATTAGAGAAAGAGTGTATCCATATACAGTTCAATGATATCAGTGTTACATTCTGTACCTGGGTATAGTATGAAAAGAATTGAAACTTCTAAATTTGGTGTGTTATTTGTTGTTGTAAGGCAGAGTATCATATAATGTTAGAGTAAAGAGGTTTAGATTAGCTTAGTCTGTGGGTGAGGCAGATGTAGCAGCCATGGTAGTAACATAATCATAGGTAAAGATTAAGGAAAGATTAGTCTGGGGTAGAGCATCGGCACAGCCATTTATTGTGTTTGTGTTTTTAGTGTTTTTTTTAAACTGGGCTAGTGATGTGACTAATGTACTATTGTCTGGGAGTGTGTTCCAGATCTTACCTGTATAATTAGAGAAAAGAGAATCTCCTGCCCAATTTTTGGCTATATTAATTTTTATATGGTGTTTGTTAGTGGAGCTTAGTGTTCCGTTTGTAATATGAGGTTGAAATAATGTTTGTAGGGCTGGTGTTTTTTCAGGTTCATTAAGGATTTTATGGGCCATGGTTAACCGGTGCTATTGAAGGAGGTGGGGGAGCTGTAGCCATTTAAGTTCTTTGAGTGCTATACAATGATGAGCTCTAGCTGGTAAGTCTGTAACATATCTGGCTGTATTGTTGTAACAAGCTTCAAGTTTTGTTAGCTCAGATTTTTTTAGATTTGTAAAAATGGGAGCCGCATATAGAAAAGTAGAGATTAAGTGAGATTGGGCAATGGTAGCTTTAGTATTTTTAGTGAGGTAATGCATATTCCTATACAATGTTCCAAGTTTTTTGTGTACTTTTTTACTGTTAGGGAAATGTAAGCATCAAATTTTAAGTTGCTGTCAATTTCAACACCTAATAGTTTTGCATGTGGTGATGGTGAGATTATTGTTTTATTTTTTGATACAATATTGAAAGTATTAGTGGGTGAAACTGATTTAGTGGATTGGAAAATCATAAATTTGGTTTTGTTGGAGTTTAAAATAATCTAGAGTTTGTATGCCAGGTCTCTACCACTAGAAAAGATTGCTGTGTTAAATGATGAAGTTCTTGGATAGAGGAAGCAGCACATATCACTGTTGAATCATCTGCATACTGGATGAGAGAGGCTTCTGGGGTTGTGATATGGAGATTATTTGTAAATACTGAAAAAAGTAGTGGTCCTAAGATTGAGCCTTGAAAGGGACACCTATAGTCACTGGTCGAAGGGGTGATAAAGTCCATTTCCATGAGACTGCCTGCTGTCGTCTAGTAAGGTAATCTTGGAACCAGGCAAGGGAGGACTGGCAGAAGTTTAGTTCAGAAAGTATGTTTAGAAGTTTACTATGAGATACCTTATCAAATGCTTTTGATAGGTCAAGGAAGATAGAGGATACATAAGTATCGCTCTTCCTGTGATAGTTAACAGTATTGGTGAAGGACACTAGAGCAGTGGATGTACTATGGAATGAGCAAAAGCAATGCTGAGTATTGGTTATAAGTTTGTTAGTATGTAGGTAGTCAGTAACTTGCTTGTGGATGACCCCCTCTAATATTTTGGATAGTGGTGATAAAATAACGATAGGTCGGTAGTTAGAGAGATCTGTGGAAAAGACACCTTTATGTAGGGGTATAACTTGTGTGGTTTTCCAAATGGGAGGGACTTGATGATCTGCTACTGATCTGTTGATAAGGATTGATATTGGATAAACTGTTCCGTCTGCTGTTAGTTATATTAATAGTACTTGTAGTGGGCTGCTCAGCATCCATGTTGTACAGGTTAGTAATGCTGGGCCATCTAATGCCAGCTGTAGGCTGCTCTGTGGAGTATTTCACCTTGTGGACTGTAGATCCTGAACTAGGTTGCAATGTCTACCAACATAGGCAGTGGCTTACAACTGCTCTCTGTCACATATGGCAGTCGTATGCTCTGTTTAGTTCACCCTGCTGCTATACACCTTGCTGGATCTCACTTAGTTATGGTGCATTCCCAACCTGCACAGCACTAGGATATTTGCAGTATTACAGCACTGTAGGCATCTGCATTTGCTGTAATACACTAGTGGCACTGCAGTTAGAGAACAATTCCTCTTTAACAGCCTGCCTTACGTCTTGACCAATCATATTTCATTGCTCAATCTCATTTCCAAATACAGACCTCACTTAAGGATGCTTCACTGTATAGCTGTCTCTTCTGTACTTCTGCTTCTACACCTGTTTGCCCTATCTGCAGCTATCATAGGATGATTGTGTTTGACTTCCATGTGCTGTACTGTTGCTCATCCGGTACACTAAAGGTAGGTGAGAAAGATTTAAATAACACACTTGCCTTATGTAATTATGTAGTTCTCTGATGTTTACTGTCCTTGAATCCTGCTTGTGTCTCTCGTATCCCTTGTGTGTGTCTGCTATTCTATGTCTGTACTTGGTGATTCCTGATGGTAGTTGTCTCTGCATTCTTTTAGACCACACCTGTAATAAGCAGCTTTAGATGTGCCTCACTCACCGCACTGTTCTTGTATACATCTCCACCTACCCCCGTAGTACTGCACTCTCATATTTTTCTATTCCTTGGGTACATCTTCCACATTTGTTAGGTCTTTAATATCTATGCAAAGCACTGAACACTTTCAACTTCCCTTCCTGTTCTGTAACAGGAAATAGCCTCTCCATGCCCTTACATTTAATATTGTGTGTTGGCATAGTCCCTTATTGATACAGTTTATCCTGTTTCTGTTTTGTTTTACCTGCACGGTACAGCTCTATTTGTACTACACCTGTCCCTCTGCACAGAGTTTCAGGTTGCTGGCATGTACTGTTGGAAAGGGATTACTTGATATTCTATCTGGTAAAGTTTCTTTATTTTACATTTCTATCGAGACTGAGGCATACTTCACAATATCATGTCTGTTGTAGACTGTGTACTGCTGTGTAATGTGTAGGTTGTTTCTGTTCTCATACCATTTGCTGTGTTCTGGCATGTCATAGGGGATTGCAGTCATTAAAAATAACATTCATTTGAGTTATGTGCTTGCTATCCTGCTTTACATGCATGACACTGTGCATTTAATCTGTGAAGTACTCTCTCTGTTTATATTCAGCTTCATCCTATCTTCTGCCTTCCTATACTCATTTGTATGCTCTGTCTCTGATTTCCCCTGTTCATTGTACATCAACAATGATAACTATTCTACTGCAGCTGTCTCTACTGTATGAATATAGCTGGGAAGCTTTCCTTAGGTATCGTGGTCATGTAGTGGGTTACTCATCAGGATTCAGCGACATAGTTTTCTGCTTTTTGGCTGCACCACTCCATGGTGAAATGGTGCTGCAGCCTTCTGGTTTCAGCATTGGAGCTTGCAGGAAAACATCTTACAACCTAAACATTGGAACCCGTTCTGTTGTACACAGTGGGTTGAGACTATGTACAAAGACTTATCCCATTTGTTAAGGTATTCCAGGCAGACTCTGAGCAAGAACTTCAGCAAAGGATAGGGGAGTGGAATGCAAAACTGAAGGCACATGAGATGAAACTGAGTACAGATAAGAGAGTTGTAATGGCAGCAAATGGAGGAAATCAGAAGAAGCTGAGAACTGAGATAGAAGAGAAAATAGTGGAACAATTTAACAGCTTCAAGTATCTGAGAGAGGTGGTTGAGAAGAAGAAGAGAAGCCTGAATGAGGAGGTCAAAGGTAGAATCAGAGTGGCTGCAGTCAACTGGCAGAATGTCATGGATAGTGTATGACAGAAGAATGCTAAAGAAGCTGAAATATAATGTGTGTAAAACAGTGGTGCAAGCAGTACTACTGTATGTTACTAAAACTTGGGCAGTAAAGGTAGAGCTGTTGAGGACACTAGAGGTGATGGAGATTAAATGTCTGAGGAAGATGGTAGGGTGCACACTGTGGGGCACATGAAGAAGTGAGGACATCAGAGCAGAGGCCAAAGTACCTCTAATTGCAGAAAAAGTAAAAAGACCCGATTACTGTGGTTTGGGCAGTTGCAGAAAAGCAAATGATAATCCAGTGAAGGAGATTTGGATAGGCAAGAAGATGGCAAAAGGAAACAAGGGCATCAGGCAAATGGGCAGATGAGTTGTTTGAGAAAAGACCTGCAACAGTCAGGCATGAGTGTCGAAGAAAATAGGAAAGTGGCATTGAATAGAGAGAGATGGCAACAGCAGACACAACACCCCGACCCCATGTAGAAAATGGGGAAAAGGGAGTGGTTGATGATGATGATGATGATGATGATGATGGTGAAGTTATCCAGCTGCACATGAGGAGTAGAACCCTAGTATATTCAATATCACATCAGTCACAGGATAATCAAGAACCATTAGATATGAATGGGTATTACACTGCCAATGATTTTTTTAGCCTTGCACAGGATGAAGGGATGCGACGACAATCATGGCAACTGTTGCAATACACATCGGATGGAAAAAAATCTGTGTCAACACTACTGGGGAGCCAATAAAGAGATCAACAAGGAGGAAAGGGAGAAAAAGTGTTAAGAGAATTTAATCCATGAAAAGGCAGCCTTTGGTTGGAAGTGACATTGAGTGGGAGAGAACTAGCATTATTTTCATGGTTTGGTTACTTGTTTTCTGTAGAATTTAATCCATGAGAAGACATCTAGAGACAGCAGTATAACAACAAGGTACTGTCCCAGTTTAAAGTCTATATATAACTTGAGTAATTTAGTGTTGAATGAAGCTATGTATTCTTTGTTGTTAAATGGGTTCACGTTTTATCTCCGATTTTGCAAAGGATATACCTCACTTGTGCTTGCAGCTAAAAATCCATGTTCGCCAGTTAAACCTCAGAATATATTTCAAAGACAAAAATGACCAGGTCAACATCAGTGGTTTGAGAAGGAAGAATACCTTTATTCCCTCAACATTCAGACTGCTGTTTATGAGCGTATGTGTGAACCATTAGCTGCTTTTGTGGAATTCCACTGTATGTACCTTATCAAAAATGAGTCCCACATTTTGAGAGATTCCTGACAATTTCTGGGATTAATGAATGAAGTAAGTATAGAGGGTAAACACTGGCATGCCAGTCATTTAAATGTTAAGTCTGGGCCATAGTTGGAACTTCAAACTTATATATATATATCTCAAAGCAAGATTTAGTACACATTTTAATGTGCTGCTGTCCTGCCCCATGCTATGGTTATGAATCCTGCTGAAAGAAAACAAGTATATTTTTCAGTAAAGGAACACTGAATGCTACCAGGAGTACACAACAAGTTATCCAGTAGCAGGTGATTGTTCAACAAACTGAAAATTTGCTTTTTTTTAGACTTGTATCAAATACAGAATCTAAGTGGCTTTATTTAGCTTTAAATAAAACAAATGCAGCCATTTTCTTTACAACACAGTTCATGCAGGAGTTCTCAGACTCCCAGTCACAGCCTTTTTAAGACTTAGAAAAATACAATTTTTTTAAGCAGAAACAATGCTCACATGTTTGATTCTAGAATCACACATCCTTTCTTTACCTAAACTGCTTGCCTATCACAGCTCAGCAGCACCCACTTTCATTCAAATTATATTTTGAACTGACACAGCTCCGCTGAATTTAAACACCTGATGTCCTTCTATATCACTGTTGCACTATTCATAAATGAAGAGATATCTGGCCAGTACACCAAAGCCTTTAGTACTTAGAGGCATCGTGCATCACACGTATGCTCCCCACACAGAGAGTAGGGCATGATGTATGAATGCACACACTCAGAACATCTTTGCCACCAGTCTGAACGTCAGTGAACATCAGTCTAAATGCCTTTCTGCTGTGCTGGTTACCAAGCCATGTTTCAGATAAGTGCCTTGTTGGTGTTTCTCCTCATCTTTTTGATTTAGTGCTGCTTGGCTTCATGTAATCTAGAAAGGGAAAATGTCAGTGTGGGAGGCAGATTCCCCATAAAGACCATCACGACCAGTGCCTCTTCTATGTGGGTGCTTCCCATGACCATATGCAGTGTTCTGTCTGCCAAGCTTTTGTCCCCAAGACACTACATAGTTGTCTCTCCACCTTGTCTATTTACCCTGAAAACCAGTGTCTTAAGCTGTTGGCTTAAGGTGCTGTGGTGGAGACTTTCTGTCCCAAGAGTCAGCCATCTGACAAGAAAAAGACCAAAAAAACATAGCTCTGATACAACTGCTCTCCAGCCTCCTCCAGACATCTCTTGAGGCTAGTGAATGCCCAGAGAATCATATGATGGTTGCTTTCGATTCCTCTGCTACAAACTTGTCGGAGGCCGGCATGGATCCAACTTCTCACATGTCCTTGGAGGCTTGACAAACATTTGCGCCAGATGTTGAGGGGGAAACTCAGCTCATTATATCTGAGGGACTGAGGGAAATTCTGCAGATGCTAGAGAGGGATGAAATCCCTACTATTCTTATTGAGTGTTGTCAAGGGTCTGACCCCCCCCCCCCAAGAGTGTTTCCTGCAAATGTCCTGCAGAAAAAGAAGCAGAAATCTAAGCATATTTCCTTTGAAGTTAAAGATCCCCAGTTTGAATGGCAGGATTTTACTTAAGGGTTGTATAATGTTTTAATGACTGTAAAGCCTCCTCAGGGGGTATCTATGTCTTCCTCTTCCTAGTCTTCCACTTCTCTTAAAAGGGCCAGGGAACTGGTCTCCTCAGATGAGGATAATGACTCGGGTGAATAATCCCTGGCTTAGTCTTCTCATAGCCCTTCTCCCTTGGACTGTGGTTTAGAGGACGAGGATCCCATTAGTTCAGATTTCACTTTATTGGAACTCTCCTTTGGTGACATTGTTACCCATATGATGGAATTTTTTAAGCGAGATTGTTCAAGTCATTGATACCGGAAGAGATGTTATGAACTCTTCCAGATGGAGTCTCCTAAGCCATCTGCTGTTCCCCAAGTTCTAGCTGCCCTCCTTGGATACCTTTTCATCAGCTTTTGTGGTCCCTGATTCTCAGCCCCCTTGCTCCCAAGTAACCTGATAGATTTTACATGGTATCTGATGAATGTAAATTTCTTTATAAATGCCCTTCTGCTGATCTTTCTGTAGTATCTTTCTCTTCTGACCAACCATCCAGTCTCTTGCCCTTTATCATGCCACTTCCTTCAGATAAGGATAGTAGGGCCATGGAGCGGCTGGGCAAAAGGGTTTATACTGATGACACTTTATCTTTTGGACCATTAACTACCAGACTCGTATGACCAGGTATGTTTTGGCCCTCCTTTTTTGGGTTTCCCAAGTGGTTTCTGACCTTCTGAACACTGAGCCATTTCCCTGTTGGGTTCTACCTCTAAATTTGCCCACCCCTCTATTACATGCAGCTATGATGCAGCTGATGCTTTCTACAGAGTTGCTGCATTTTGTTCTGTTATGAGACATTACTGTTGGCTTCATCGTCAGGCTTTGTTTGATGATATTAAGGCCAAACTATTGGATGCTCCTTTGGATAATAGAAATCTTTTTGGTGCTCCTGCTGAACTTTTTAAGTCTCCCTAGGATAAAGATAAAGCCTTGCAGGAGTTGAAATATATTTTTGTTTCTCCTACTACTATGTTTCAGAGGAATTACCCATCCAAATCTGCTTTTGTTCACAGGCAGTCTCGTCTTCCACCGAAAGGAGAAAAGGGTTCAAGACATATGCCTCCTGCTAAGTCTACTCAGACTCCTACTTCCCAGAAATCTACTTTTCAGGATAAGTGAGGTTCCATTTGACACTTTGCTTCCCCTTTCCCTTGGCCAGGTTCCCATATCCCTGCATCCTTCCCTGTCTCTTCCAAATTGGTTACAAATCACAAAAGACTCTTGGGTTCTGTCCATTACCCATTATGGATATTTCATGGTTTGGAAAACCCTTCCTTCCTTTTTGGCCATCCCTCAACCTCTTTGGGAACAACTTCCTTTTTTCCCCAGAAATGCACCATTCTCTTTTGATGCAAGATGTCATTACAGCTATGCCTCCTGCCCAGGTAGGAAGGGGGTTTTATTCCAGAATGTTTTTGTTAACCTGCAAGGAGGGCACTTGGAAACCAATTCTGCATCTTTCCTACCTCAACACCTTTCTCAAGATTCCTTCTTTTTGGATGTTGTCTTGTCAGACTTTATTTCCCCTTCTTCTACCCTACACCTTTGTGGTCTCTCTGGATCTCAAGGATGTCTACCTTCATTTTCCCATCCATCCCCTTTTCAGGAAATTTTTACATTTCTCTGTTCTTCCTTGCATTTTCGGTTCACTGCTTTGCCATTTGGCCTCTCTACTGCTCCAGAGGTATTTACCAAATGCCTCACTACCGTCATTGCCTTTTGGAGGATGAGAGGAGTTCAGTTCTTTCCTTAGCTGGATGATCTACTCATTCAAGTTTCTTCCACTGATGCTGTGCTTCAGGATCTCTAGTTTACTATTTCCTTGTTGCAGAGTCTGGGGTTCACCATAAACTTTTGAAATTAGCTCTGACTCCTTCTCAGGATCGTATTTTCCTTGTTTGCAAGCTCCAGACCATCCCCATGCTGACATCTCTGTCTGCCCTCAAGACCCTGTCTTTTACTGCCTTTTTCCAGTCTCTTCTTCCTCTGGCTTTGTTTATGGCCAGTGACTTTCTCAGGGTCCTTGGGTTCATGGCTTCCACCATTCCCATGCTCCCTGTGTCCAGGCTCCACATGAGAAACCTGCAGTGGTAACTCAAGCCAGTGTGGCTCCAACATTGCCATCCCCTGGAGTCCTCAGTCAAATTCCTTCCTTGTCTCAAGCTCATGCTTCAGTGGTGGATTCATCAAGTCTCTTTCAACCCGGGGCTTCCTTTCCAGGCACCAGTCCTGACTCAAGAGCTCTTTACAGAGTCCTGAGGCAGGGGATGGGGGCCTCCGTCAGCTCTCTCAAGGTTCAGGGTCTCTAGCCTCTTCATCAGAGGTCAGACCACATCAGTATAAAGGAGATGAGGGCTCTGCTTCTAACTCTTCAAGCATTTCATTTCCTGTTATATCCTGGGCCCCTAACAATTTTCAAAGACAATATCACAGTGATGTGGTATGTCAGCAGGCAAGGTGGTACACAGTCCTACCTTCTTTAGAGACTAGCTCTTCAGGTCTGGATTCTAGCTGTCCAGTATCATGTGATTCTTCAGGCTGTTTACATTCTCTTGGAGCACAGTCTAGTAGCAGACTCTTTGAGCAGGTCCAGCACACAAGCTCACGAATGGATGCTTTACAGAAATGTGTTCCTGGACATTGTCAATCAGTGGGGTATTCCTCAGGTAGATCTTTTTACCTCCCCTGTGAACAGACAACTTCCTGCATTCTGTTCCAGAATCCCAAGTCCTCTGGCTTGGAAAGTGGATGCTCTGCCTTTTCCTTGGAAGGGGATGTTTCTGTACTCCTTCCCTCCCCTTCCTCTGTTACTACCAGTCTTGCATAAGATAAGGTAGGACTTTCCCAAAATCTTGCCAGTGACTCACTTCTGGCCCAGACAGCATTAGTTCCCCCTTCTTTCTCACTTGGCCAGTGAGAATCACTACATTTGCCTCACTGGGTGAACCTTCTCACGCAACACAAGGGGTCTCTTATCCATCATTACTTGTCCACTCTTCAAATAATGCTGTGGGTGATAGGGTTCTGATCCCTTTTAGGCACCTGTTTTCTGAGGACGTGCTTTGGGTCTTGCAGGTGGCCAGGAAGCCCACTACCAGGAAATCATATTTGTCCAAATGGAAAAGATTTTATGTCTGGTGCCTCTCCCACCATCAGGATCTTCTCTCTCTGTGGAGGGTTCCTCTGCTTCTCTCTCATTTTTTGACCTGTCTCCATGTTAAGTTGGCATATTCTTCAGTTAAAGCTCACCTGTCAGCAATTTCTGCTGGTCTGCCCTTGACTATTCCTCTGGCTTCTAAATTTGAGAACAAGTAATATCTTAAAGGCACCCTTTATATCAGGCCTACCAGGAAGCCTATTCCGCCTTCCTGGGACCTCAGTTTTGTTCTTGAAAAATTGACTTGCTCCCTTTGAGCCTGCTGCATCATCTTCCTTACAATATTGTACTTGGAAAACAGTTCTTCTTTTGGCTCTCACTTTGGCCTAGAGGTTTCTGAACTTCAAGCTCTCATGGTTGTTCCTCCTTTATTAGTTTTCCACAAAGACAGGGTGTCTGTGCATACTAACCCTTCTTTTATGCCGAAGATGGTCAAAGAGTTGTTCCTTAATCAGTATATTCATTTGTCTTCCTTTTTTCCTTCCCTGCCATTGTGAAGGATCTTCACACCATGGATTTGTACAGACAGCTCAGATATTATTTGGATAAAACTAGTTATTCGTAAATCTCAGCAGCGTTTTATTAGCTTTTATCCGAGGGGTTTGGGTTTATCCATTTCTACGCAAACCATCTGTTTCTGAATTTCTAAAGCCATTTCTTTTTGTTATTCTTTTCATACTAAATATCTTTCCTCATCTTTAAATGCTCATTCTACCAAGGCTCTTGCTTGTTCTGGTGTTTTTTTTTCAAGGGGCTGGATACCAGTTCTATCCTTGAGGCTGATACTTGGTGTCCTGTTCATACATTCACTAAGCATTAAAAGTTAGATGTTCTTTATAGGGCTAGAGCTGACTTTGCCAGGGCTGTCCTACATGAGTTTCTGGTGAGTTCTTCACTGCCATCCTCCTCCCAGGTTTTCTGTTGAGCTTATTATGTCCTCTCCCTTCAGTTATGCATACTGCAACAGTGATATGAAAGGACATAGTCCAGTTGTGTAAAATCTTAACAGTAGATGTCTTTCTCCTCACTGTTGAAGTATTTGCTCCCTTCCTTCTGCCCCCTCTGCTCTAGCCTGTTATTTCTTGCCCTCCTGGCCAAAGGACTCTTTTCTTCTTCTTCTGTATGCACATGTTCTTCCTTGTCCCTTGGGACATTCTGTTCCTCCTGTGGCTTTTTCAGTTCTGAATGTGTGCATCTGTACGCCACCTTCATGCCATACGCCTTGCACAGGAAGCATGTATGATCTACGGCTCCTGTAAGTACTAAAGACTTTGGTGTACTGGCCAAATGGTGGACTGTCCTTGGTAAGAGATCCCTTCAGTTATAAATACTGCAAGAATCCCTTCAGTTATAAATACTGCAAGAGTGAACAGAAGGATATCTACTGTTATAGTTAGATTTTGCACAATTGTACTTTTTAACCTACCTCAAGTGGTGCTCTGTAGTGCTTCTTAAGTCAAGACAGACCACATATATTGGAACAGCTCATGGAGTTGTCATATAACATTTTTGTTGTGTTTTTCTCATATTTTATGTATAACATGCTAAGGTTTTGTTTATATTCCTTTCATATGACATTGAGAACGTGGGTAAGTAGCTCTGCCGTATGTAGTATAGTCTCCATTTTACCATGTAGGCATATGTAGATATCTCTAGGTTTCTATTTTAATTTTATGTGTATTCCAGATACTTTTCTTCTATGATTATTAAACTTGTTTGTTTTTAAGGCTATTTTATTCAGTGTGCATTTTTATATCCATTGTAGTGACTGCCTTCACAGTGTAGTACAGGGACTGCACTAACAGGAAGCTAATATTTATTTTCTTTGTGTTTGGTGCAGGAGACAGTGAAGACAGCACAGACAGGAAAATAAAAACTTACTTTGTGCATTGTGTGATGGGAAAGTGCATAGCACTGTTTTATGACGAGCATTAGTCTATGATATCTGGTTGTGGTATAAAACAGCATATAGAAGGTATATTAAAGGTACTTCAAGAATAGATATTCTGTATTGTTTATTTCCTGTGTCTGTCCACTAAATAGTGAATGTAGCAGTGCTTCTCACAGTACTTGCAAATACACACGGAGAACGGGAAACAGATTTCCAAGTATAGCTGTAACATTTTTATTTGCAGTATATGGTGATGGGGAAGCAAAATACAGTATTTTAAAATGATTTTGGGAAACTCTATTTAACATTATAGTACTGATTAGGCTAATTCAGTAAACAGATCATAATTAACTTTTCATTGACAACTGTGGGCATGTATAAAACCTCCATTTGTCACTTAAAGGGTCAGTTAAATCTAAGCACAATGCACTTTCTTCCAAAAATAGCTCTTTTATTGCAAATGAACTCATATCAACTAACTAACAGAATATAGATTTTTGGATAAAACTGTTATTGAAAGAGGGTTAGCTCAGAATCCTGTAGGACTGTGTGATAAAATGTCCTGATAACTTAGGAGATAAACCAAAAGATCCTGAAGTTTATATAGTTAATCACCTCTTGACTAATATCAAGTGTTAGAGTATATTTTGGATAAAGGCAGTGAACTTCAGATAATGTACACAGTTAGTCCTCCCTTTATACTAAAATTATATATCAACAACAGTCTCCTAAATATTCAGCTCAGCTCAAACTAAATTAATCTGATAATATTACAAATGTTATAGTAAATGTATATTTTCCTCGTTCAAATGTTGAAAAACTTACTAGTTTTTTAACTTCAAACTACTGCAAACAAACACAAGTTTATAATGCTTGGGAAGAAGTTAGTAAATCTCAACGTAGGACTGATCTAATAGCAGAAGAGATGCATAGTTTAAGAATTAAAACAGAAATAGATCAAACTATGCTAAAACAACATTTATAAAAAAATATTCAATTAATGTTAAATCAAATCTTGCATAAAAATGCTAGTGTAAAAAGTACCAAATATTTACTATCCAGAAAATGCTAGACACGTTTGTATTTATCTATCGAATCTATCTTTTGTTGACCAGGTTAGTCTCACTAGGCTAGTGGCCTCTTTTCAGGGGAGACACTACTATAGGACTTTTGCCAGAGCATCAGGAAACTTCTTGTACTCTTTGTTAAAGCTGCCATGGGATCTTCTGCATACACATGAACTGCCACCAACTCAAGCAGATGAGACCTTGTTTAAGGTCTCATCTGAAGGATAGTCATGTGAGGAAGAATTTTTCAGCCAGATTAACAAGTAACAGAATGGTACAAGGACATAAATTATAACTTTGCTGTAAATTATCAAGGACTGAATTGGTGGAATATTAAAAAAATTAAGGCATTTAGAAATCAAACCATTTAAATACATACATTTTATAGATTATATCTCTAACCAAAAAGTTTGCTACCAAATTTGAACCATAAAACTAAGGTTCTAGAATGTTTGTGGACCGTTTGGTGCCTGTATCCACTGGTGTTGGCAATTTCCAGAAATGTATAAATTGTAGTTGAAACATGGCCAGTCATGAAGGAGGTATTGTCTGTTAACCTAATATTAGATAAAGTACTTAGTATGGCAAAAACAACTGGCATTCCATAGTGCATGTATGGCTAGTAAAAGATTAATTTTTAAAGTATTGACATTAGCCAGCTGATGGTAACATAATTTTCTGCATGCAAAGCAAATGGAATGTTTAGAAAGGTTTTTCAAATTTTAGAAATCTGATGTACTACCTAGGGAGGAGGTGAATTCTAAATATGACCAGCATGTATGAATGTTTATAAAAATATACAGTTTAAAAATTGTGTAGCCCTCAAAATATTTCAGTATGATATGGATCAGTCTAATAAACATTTAAACTGCAAGATATTCAGGGTGCATGGTCATATACATTTTCTGGGTCCACAAAATATATGCACAGTTTATTGGTGAACTCCTATGAGCACTTTGCTATCAGTACAAGAACAAATTCATGGACTGCACAGAATGTGCATTCCCAGTTATTTATCGGTGTTTACTAGACACAGTCTACTTTCCAGCACCTTGATCTAGACTTTCCCAGAGAGCCTGAGTAATGTGCATCCACTATAACTGTTGCACATTCTCTTGTCCCTTTTTTGTAAATAGGGGCCTCCACCCCCACCCCATTTAGCCAGCCCATAATTATTTTCTTTACCTTCCATACCAAGCTGAACATGTGTAATACAAATGGCAAGCAATATCCAGTACCACCTTTATTTTCATGTGGATCTTATCATACCCTGCTGCCTTGCCACCTTGGAACAGCTTAATTGGTGCCATGCCCTTACCTGTATTAATGTACATAATCCCACCAGTTGCTTTTGGAATTTCCTCCTCTGGGTTCAGGAGTTCCACAAAGTGTTTTACAACTCCTGAAAGGGTCAAAATTTGAGGGCAGCATTGTTGTTGAGAACACTCTGGTTACTGTTTTTTTCCCTAATTAAGTTACTAGATGATTTGACAGAATGTCTTTGAGGCCATCTGTAAGACATTCTCTCTGGCTTTTCCTAACTTCCTCACATACCCAGACCTTTGCTTTAGGGATTGCTGCCTTCCTAGCCTCTCAACACCCACATTCATACCTATAGCCACCCCCAGTATGCTTTCTGTAACTTTATTATTCCCTTAGTGCAGGCACCCATCACTGAGTTGTAGCTTTACCACCATGATTACCACAGACAAACTGTGACCTCCCTCATGTGTACAAGAATAGCTCTTCTAGAAGTGATCCCTCATAGAATTATCTACAAGGTGACTCCAACATTCACAGGGCACCACAGCTAAACGTGTGGGTATTGTACATCTGTCTAGCTGTTGCCCTAGCTGTCTGACACAAGTCGATAGCACAAGATGATCATTTAACAGCTCAGCAACTCTTTTAACCCAAGTGTCCAACATATACAGCCTCAGATTTGATGACAAGTAAAATGTTAGTTACGGACTCTTGGCCCAGTCAGAATATTTAAATTCTGATACTGATAAGTGTGAATCACAAAATATTGAGACCAAATATGTGGCAATGTGGACTTGAATATACTAAGTCCGAGACTTTTATGGGTTGGAGTGTTCCCTTTTTCCCAAGGTATGGCAGTTGTGATTCTGTATGTAAGTAGTAGGGGTGGGGGGTGCAGGAGAGTTTTCCTCCTCTAAAAAAAATAACTTTAAAAGAAAACAGCAATTGTCAACATTTAGTGACCTCCTTTAGCTTTTGGTACTGGGATTCACAGTTATTTTCTTGAAATTACAAAAGGACCTAACCTTGGCCCAGGGTGCTATAATACCAAGCTCTCTTATGAGTAGCTTTGTGGTTAAACATGACACTTATTATGGACTGTCTGTGACTTATATACAAGTCTAATAGCAGATTAAGAGTTGGATTCAGATCAGACAAACTATCCTTCCCAGTCATTATTCTCTAGTTGTCTGTTTAGCATTCCCAAGATGAGTGCTGAAGTCAAAGGCTGGTAGAAATACAGTGCCATTGGGTAGTACCCTATCAGGCACTGTTCCCATGGTCTCCAAGAAAGCTGAATAATCTGAATAGCTGTTAGGTGTGTAGCTCATAATGCTCATCATATTGATCAGTGTTGCAGTAGCCTTAGCTATATGGGTTATAGCCTGCCAAGGATGTAGCAGCCAGTCAGCTTCCAAAGTTTCAGGGCACCTTCTACACACCCAAACTGTCAGGCAGCTCAAGCTGAGCTGACTAAAAGACAAGTTTAGGTACCAAACCCTTCAGAGCTTTACTGCTGCCAAAAATACGTTCCTCTGAGGCTTTTGAGCATCAACAGTTGGCTTTTGCTGCTCCATTGCTGGGCATATAAGCTTCCTTTAGGGAAAACATTTCCATTTAAAAAGTTTTGCTTGTTATTGATACTTTCTTCTTCAGGAAAGTTATTTTAACCCTAGAAAAAGATATTTTGCTTTTACTGGCATTTGCTGCTTGTTTCCTCTGGGAAAGAGGCACCATTTTGGACTTGACCATTGAACAATCTATCAGTCCCACATTCAGTTCTTCTATCAGCCACAAAAAGAAAACGTTAAGCAAACAGCCTTTTCCATCACAGCAGGCTAGCAATTTCGTAAACAAAGGCTGCGAGTACACCTATAAGTGCTAAGGCTAAAAGCCGAAACAACAAACCTTGTGCGACAGCGTAAAATAAAATCACAAATATTTATTATAAACTGATAAAAAAACACCAGAGTTTAGCGCTTTCACCCTCAATAACAGGGCTTCCTCAGAACTCTCAAACCAATTTACATTGGATACATAAATAACTTTTTTGGCGCCAAAACAGCTTTCAAATATTTAAAGTGACACTACAAGAAAAAATTGCTAATAATATAAACAATATACTGCAATCTTTACATAAATAAATAAAAAAAAAAATAATACAGTCTACATATTATCAGCATGTCGTAATTTTCTAAATATAAAATCAAGGTTACTGTTAAATGACTTCAGGTATTTATAATGGCTGAAATATAATATATACTAATAAATAAAAAATAAATATAAAAAAATTTAAAATATGTATATATGATTATATATATATGCATTTAAAATAGCAGAGTGAATGAAAAAATAAAATTTAATAAATATGTATATTTGATTGTATAATACTAATAATAAAACTATATATACTAATAAAAAATTATATATATAAAGCCTCCTAATCAATTTATTTTATAATATATGAATTAAAATCTATGATTTGTTCTTTATAGTACCCAATAATGATTTTATAGATATATAGTCATTAAGGCCCGGGGGTGTGGTGGCATCTAATTAAATCTGCCACCAAATTTCTTTATAACTTAACAAACCTTTCATATCACCCCCTTTAGGGTCAAATTTGACTATTTCTAAAATAATAAATTTGAATACGTGGTCGTCCCCTTTGTGTAAAATGTGTATGTAGGGAGCATTATTTCTGTCCTTTGTTTTTATGCTGTACATGTCATAAATTATTTTTTAAGATGTCTTTCAGTTTTGCCTACATAAAAACTATGACATATTTAACAAATGCTTAAATAGACCACAAACTTACTGTTACAGTTACCTAACTTACTTCTAATACAGCTCCTCAATTCATTATTTAAATACATTATTGACTTCTCAGACATATACTTGCACTGATTACAGGCACCACATTTTAAACTCCTACCTATGGCAAAATTATGTTCTGTATTTATATCTTTCTTATATTCTAATAACTCTTTAATATTATTTCCCATTTTAAAAATAAAATTAGGTTTGGTACCAATAATTTTTGTAATTTGGACATCATTAAGAATTAACTGGCAAGAATCACTTATAATTTTTTTAACATAACCAGCTGCCATGTTATATTGAATCACACAAGATTTTTGAAAATTAACAACATTAGTAGGTTCCATGTTCTTCATATCACATATAGTGTTAAGTTACTGTTCTAAGATTCTATTCCTACTACATAATAAGGGTTGATATCTAGTATTACGTAAATTTAAAATATATTGAATAGTGTTGTCCATCATGTTACTAGGATATCCCCTTTGTAAAAATAATTCCCTAATAAACCTTAATTCTGCTCTTAAAACATTGTCATCTGAGGTCATGCGTGCTATTCGTATGCATTGTCCTTTGAAAATGTTATTTTTTAATTTCTCAGGATGACAACTCATATAATGCAGATAACTATTTGAAAATGTGTCCTTCCTGTATATGGATGAAGAAAGTTGACTTGTTTCATATGTTATTAACGTATCTAGATAAGGTACACCTATTTTATTATAAGAAAAAGTAAATTTCAAATATTCACTACTGGAGTTCAGAGAATGAATAAAGGTCTCCAGTGTCTGTTCATCTGTCCCCCATAAAATATATATATCATCTAAAAATCTCGAATAATGTTTCACATATCGATAAAACTCACTCTTAAATAGGAAATTCTCTTCACAATGTAGCATAACCATATTTGCGTAAATGGGGGCGCATGCTGCACCCATCGCTACTCCTCTTGTCTGTTTGAAAATTTCCCCTTCGAAATAAATAAAATTATTGTCAAGAACTATAGACATCATTTCTTGTAACAAATAAATTTCCTCCCATTCCATTCCGGAATATTTCCTAATACTATAAGTAAATGCTTCAAGTCCATCATCTCTAATGATACAAGAATATAAATCAATTACATCTATAGTTACAAATATAATTTTGTCGAGATCTAAATCTATTGGAAAATTACTAAGAAAGTTCCAAGAATCCTTCACTATGTGGGGTACTTTATCATAAATATTTTTTAATTTTACATCAATAAATCTCCCTATGGTGAAGGTCTTGGAACAACTCCCAGAAACTATCAGTCTAAATGGGGGATCAATTTTATCCTTGTGTACCTTAGGTATACCTACAAATGATGCTAATTTAGGAAACTGAATTCTTAAAAACTCATACTCATCTTCGGTAATTCTCCCTTCAATAAAATATTCCTCAATATAGGAATCTATCCTATGATAGGCTATATTAAGTTCATTAATAGAAATAGGAGTGTAATTACCTGAATAGTGTAAAATAGTGTCACTTTAACTAAATAAATAACTAAATAGTATCAGGAAATATGATAAGAATTATGTATATAAATATATTTTCATTATTTATTTATTTAGTATTATTATTTTTGCTTCTACATGGGCTTTTGCCATTTCTATGAATTTATATTTCTATTTTTATGAATTTACTATTATTTTATGATTTTCTTATTTATATATATTATAGATATTTATATATATATATATATATGCATTTTTATACATTAACATATGTATAAAATGTTTACATTTTTATATTTCTATATTTTTGCATACATATCTATATATGTTCATATATCTTGTTGCATACTGTATAGAAACATATATATTTTTAGTTTTATATGGCTTTAGGTCTTTCTTGATATAAGTGGTTATTATGAATGACTTGAACTAACAGCATTGTAACAGTCACTATGACTACCTGTTTGATTTAAATGAATTATTTGATTGAATTTAATTAAGTGTAATTGGTTAGTATATTTAAAGATTGTTCTGTGATTAGTAAATGAAATCTGATGAAGCGTGCAGTGTTTGGCACGTGAAAGCGCTCATTCTTGTCTACAATTAAACTTTGGAATTTTATGTGCATCGTAGTGGTGGTCTTGTCCTGTATTTTCATCATTGTTTGGTTTCTTTTCTGGAATCGAGACCTTTGGAGAGCAGCTGTACCTTGTTTCACTTCATTATTATAAGGGGTAATTAGGTTAGCAAGTATTGGAGTATTATTTGGTTGGTAAAAGATTTTATGAGCTATGGTAAGTTGGGAAAGAGTTAGCACGTTAGGGAGTTCAAGCCAGTCTAGCTGCTTTAGATTCAGACAATGGTGTGTTCGAAATGCATTACCAGTGGCAAATCTGGCAATGTTGTTATAGGAGTTTGATAGTTTGAGAAGATTATTTTTCTTTAGATTAGTATAAATAGGAGAAGCATAGAGGAGAGCTGAGATTAAGTGAGAGTGGGCAATGGTAGTTCTAGCTATGGGAGTTAAGAAGGGTTTGATTCTATATAAGGATCCTATTTTTCTGTTCACTGTTTGAATGGTGTTATTTATATGGTTATCGAAGTTAAGGTTGTTGTCAGTTGTGACTCCTAATAGTTTGGTAGTAGGATTGGGAAAGATGAGGGTTCCATTGTTAGATTTAATAGAGAAGTCTATAGGAGAGGACCTATTTGTAGATGTGAAAAGTAGAAGTTTGGTTTTTTTGGCATTTAAAAGGAGGCAGCGTTTAAGGAACCAGTCTTCTACTGAGTTGAATACCTTTTGAGTTAGAGAGTGTAGTTCAGAAATGGTGTTGGCAGAACATATATAAGTGTGGAATCATCGGCATATTGAATGCAGGTGGCTTCTGGGACTGCTACCTGAAGGTCGGTGATGAATAGTGAAAAAAAGAAGAGGTCCTAAAATGGAGCCCTGGGGGACTTCAAGGGTGACTGGTGTGTGGGATGTGCCTTCATCACATGCTGTCTTAGGGAGTTATAGAACCAGTTCTTCCTTCCCAGTTGGGAAAGGAGTTTTATTCAAGGAAGTTTTTAGTATCCAAGAAAGAAAATATTTGCAGACCAGTTCTGGATCTTTCTTTCATAAACCTGTTTGTGATAGTCCCCAAATTCAAAATGATCTCACTTCACAACCTGTTAACTCTTCTTTCTCATTCAAGTTTCCTGGTAACGCTAGATTTAAAAAGATGTAGATCATCACATTCCTATTCATCCAGACTTCGGGTGTTTTTTTTAATTGTTTTTGTCTGGGTCACATTATCAGTTATCTGCCTTTCCCTTTGGACTGTCCACTGCACAAAGTGCTCACAAAGTGTCTGGCTCCAGTTCTAGGTCATTGCAGGCCACAGGGTATCCACATTTTTCCATATCTGGATAACTTGCTTATTTTTTCAGTCTTTTTAAAAAGTAACAGGAATTTTTGTTTTGGGTGAGAGATCCCTTACACAAGCTGTTATTCCAGGAGAAAAATTGAAAGTCTTTCTTGAGTCCTTCTCACAGGATTTTGTTTCTGGGGTATCAAATAGACACCACAGTGCAAAGAGCTTTTCTTCCACAGGAGAAAAATTATCTATATCTAGATCTGTTTTCCACTCAGACTTTAGTCACAGTGAGGGAAGAGCTCAGGATTTTGGCTCTTTTGGCTTCTATGATTCTCATTGATATCCCTGACAAGAATCCACATGAGACAGATACAGTGTTATCTGAAATTTCTTTGGTCCTGGGATCAGTACCCTTTGTCTTTTCAGATCTTGGTGCTGAGGCTTGTCAGAAGAGAAATCCCTTAGTGGACTCAACAGATATCCCTAAATCCAGGTCTCCCCTTCTCACTCCCTGTTCCAAAGCTGTGAGTCACCACAGACACCACATACTATGCTTAGGGAGCAGTTGCAGGAAAGATAAAAGTGCAAGGTGTGTGGGACACCAAGGACAGATGCAAACACGTAAATATAAAATAGATGCTTTTCCTGATCAAGGCACTCAACTCTGTGAATCATCTTTGGTCCCTGATACCTGTTCAAGTTATTACAGATAATACCACAGTCATGTAGTACATCAACAAGCAAGGGGGGTTCAGGTCATACCCCCTCTGCAGACTTGCAATTAGAACTTAAGATATAACTTCACAGTACAATCTCATTCTACAGATATTCTACATTCCATTAGAGCAAAATTGTATGGAAGACAAGCTTAGCAAGACGAGGGCAGACCCTCATGAATGGATACTGGCTCAGAGAGTCTTCCAAGATTTGATCATTCTGTGGGGAGTTCCTCAAATAGATCTGTTTGCCTCTTCTCTGGACAATCAGCTGGCAAGATTCTGCCCCAGCAATCCATGCAAAAAAGCCTGTTACTAGAAAGCCATTTATTAGCAAATGGAAAAAGTTTTCTAGTTGGTGCCAGCAACATAACCAGCACCCCATTCAGGATTAGTTGTTCACTGGTTTTACAATATTTGTTTGAGTTACTATCCTATGGCTTTAATTACTCCTCTGACAAGTTTAATTTGTCGGCCATTTTAACATGTCTGCCCCTTAATCCTCCTCTTTCAATGTATTCTCATGCTAAAATTTTCTTGAAATTCGTTTGCATAAGAGCCCTCCAAGAAAACCGATGGCCCCTCCTTGTGATCTTAATTTTGTGTTAGAGAAGCTAACACTTGCTCCATTTTAACCTGTTAACCTGGCTGACTTGAAGCTCTTAACATGGAATTGTTCTGACCTCTGCAAGAAGGGAATCTGAGTTGGAAGCTCTTATGGTGATTCAGTCCTATCTGATTTTCCACATAAACAGGATTTCTTTGAGAGATAATCCTTCTGTAATGCCTAAAGTGGTATCCAAATTTACATTATGAACTATTTTGTCTCCCAATTTTCTTTTCTAAACAAAAAATGAGGGAAAAAGAATACCCTGTACCTTGAATGTCCATCAACAAATTGGGTACAATCCTGACAGAACTAAATTCTTCGCATAAGTTGTTCATTTCTTGTGAAGGTAAAAAGAAGGGACAACCTCTGTCAAAACAGACTATTTCTAAATGCTTGTCAAATGCTATTACCTTTTGTTATACTCTCCACAACAAAAACTATTCCAGTCAGGATCAAGGCCCACTCTACCAGGTCACTGGCTTCATCTATGGCTTTTTGGAAAAGATTGGATTCTAGAAACTGCAGCTTGGTCCTTTGTACAGACTTTTACAAAACACTATAAGCTTGATCCCTTCTCTAGGGCTAGGTCAGGCTTTACAAGCCTCATTCTTCAAGGGCTTCTTCCTCCTCCCAAATGTAGTAAGCTAAAGTAATCTATGCACATAGCTATGGTTAATGATTAATATGATGGCCATAGTACAGTTGTATAAGTAAACTTACCCTGACAATAGATGTTTAAATGATTATAGCTTCAGAAGCTGCTCCACCCTCCTTGCTTTTTGTTGTGCTGTATATGCCAGGATGTGTTCATTTATTTTTTTGTTCTTCCTAGCATTGTCCTTTCAGGACTCAACCTCCCTGTTTTTGTTGGCATGAAAGTTTTGAAGGTCCTGACATCCAAACTTATTTTTTAGTCAGCTCAGCTCAGCTCAGCTTGAGCTGCCCAACAGTTTTAGCATGTGGAAGGTGCCCTGAAGCTTTGGAAGCTGGCCAACTGTTATATCCTTGGCAGGATATAACCCACATAGCTACTGCAGTAATGATCATTTGAAGATCTACTGTTATGGTAAGTTTACTGACACAACAGTACTTTCTCATTGAGGTTTGGACCTTTCATCTACAGACGCAAACTCCAAACACATGCTACTCACCTGGGAAGCATGTAAATATCATCACACCTGTTAACACCATCTCCCAAATAGGATAGAGATCACACTTCCGATGAGAAGTGTGGTTTCAGAAAATGTATTAAGGGAAGAGGTAATACAAACTGTATCTAGCTAGTACATTTCATGTGGGTGAAAGGATGAATGGAAGAATGGATTATAGCTATCTTAACAAGTTTGTTGTGGTTTTAGGCAGTCAACTTTTTTGTTAAATTTGTATCTAGTGTGTATCCATTCACAGTCTGAAAAAGTGTAACCATGCATTGAATCTTTAGGCTGTTGAAGTTCTCTGTCATGCATTCCATTATTTTCCATATCTCTCATTTTGTTTATGTTGTTATATCAAGCATTTACTTGCCTGATGCATCACACATTTCTCTTTTTTTTAATGTATGCATTTCTTTGTCTAGGAAGGACTGTACCTGAAATATAAACATTATCTTAGTAACAGAAGATATTTGTTATAACTGCATTAGTTTGTCTAAATTTCACCATGGAAGGATATTGTATCTGCAGTACTGAATCTTTGGCAAAATATGCATAGATGATGTGATAGAGAGCTGGTAAAAAAGAGAGAGAGAGCTGCATGCACTGCAGAATGTGATGTGAATTCTGTAGATGTTTCCATAATCATACAGTGACATAGCTCCTGGAATTCCAAGTCCTGACAGTTTTTAGAAACTTGAAGTGCAAAGATCTAGGGCTTTGCCAATCCTCATGCAGTGTATACTAGTTAAGACTAAGGGGGGCCCTATGCCTGATTCTAAAGGAGGAATTGGGTTGTCCTAACAAAAATCATTCAGTGTGTTGAACATTAATAAGACCTGCCAATGTACAATGCCAAATCATCGGAGAAGACCATTGAAATCAATGTGTTTCTTGGCAAGGTGGAAGCTCCATCCATATGATGAACTAAGTAGGGAGTACTAGCTGAGAAGCCAGACTGCCTGAAATACCTAGTTCCACATACAGGTGGAGCTATATTGTAAGTACTGGGAGTTCAGAAGGGGACCTCACACATGTATGGTAGTGATTAGTGTGGGTTATCCCCCAAACTTCTCTGGGGATGACTCTTTTAGTGTTTTTTTTTTTTAAATCATACCTCACATCTGCATCTCCTATCTTGGATATGGTGAATTCTAGCATGACAGCTGTGCTGGCTGCCATGCCTGCATTCACAAGTCCCACGTAACAGATGGAGCTGCATGTCAGGGCTGGTATTGCCTGCAGTACCTGGCCTATTATGTACATAGGACTGCTGTGCCACTCTCAAAATAGGTAACGTGGTTCATTAACATTGAATATTAGTGAATTTCTTATCTTTTTTGGGCATAGTGGACTATGATTAATTTCAATACCTAGGCTTTTTGAGATATTGAACTGGGTGAATTTCACTCAAAGAATGATATTATTCAAGGGACTGTTTGATTTTACTGTTCAGGGAAGGAGGAGTGGGATAATGGAGGCTGTACACTCTTATTACTGCAGTATTTTACAATCTGAAATAGAGGCTAAATCAGAACACAGATCATCTTAATTTCACCCTTATTATGCTTATATTTGCATATCCACACACACCTGTATGCAGTAGCTACACCGTCCACTTATGGAACCGTCGGTTTCTGTTCTTGGAACCCTTCCTTTCCTACACAACTGTGGTTATGTCCCCTAGAAAATTAGCATACTGCTCCCAACAAATAACACTGGGCAATTTAGTACATCAGTCTGTCCATGCTAATGTTACCCCGTTGCCTTTTCTTTCCACAAATACGTTGTCCCATTGTTATGTCATATGGTACTTATGTCCCTGAGAATACCTTCTTCCTGCATTTAAAGGATTGTTTTATTGGATCCATGCTGGAACTTTCAAAAGACTAGAAAAAGTCATCATAGGTCTAACATACTCCCAGGTCCTTATCATCGGACACACCGTAATGTCAGTCACTGAGGTCTTACACTGATATGACACTGCATCTTTCCTTTTTAACTAAAAAGTACATTTAAAAACTGACATTATGGCATCTTTTAATGGAAAATGGGGATTTATAGCATCACATTTGACCCAGTGAGTTGGTTCTCCCCTTTCATTGTGATCACATGGGGTCTCTTAATATGTGGAGCTTAGCTGGGTATGCTATAATTAATGTCATGAGTACAGTGCTTTCAGTTAGAAAGGCATAATTGGTGGCAGTGGTGGTAAGGTTGCTCTTCGCTAGGCTGGACTGGTCTGTACAAAAGTGATGTAAATTTGTCACCACCCAACTTCTTCTAGAAGAGCTTTACTTGACCACTGGACCTCCTAATACACACACACACACACACACACACACACACACACATGTGTGTGTGTATAATTCTTGTTTCATAATGAGCATAATGGCTTCACATAAGCAAGTAAAAATCATTGTTCTTTTATTAGTACAATTGTCATGAAACTGTAATGTTTGATGTTAATGATTGTCTTTTGTTTTCTGCCACTAGCCCATCAATGGCCTCCCAACAGCTCAGACATGCTTTTTCCAGCTGAGGCTGCCTCCTTACACCAGTCAGTCTGTAATGGCTGAAAGACTACGCTATGCCATCAACAACTGCCCCTGTATTGATATGGACAACTACATGCTATCCCGTAATACAGACGCAGGTGATGAGTCAGATACAGAACATTAACCTCAGCCTAAACCCTTAGAAGTGAAGAGGAAGAACCACTGAGAGAGATCATGATCAAACTGCTGCACTGAAACACTTGAACTGTTGAACTCTGGAAAAGTGATGTCCATTGCTGTAAACCAAAATATTACTCTGAAATGCTGAAATAAATGCCTACATGCCAAAGTTGCACAGGTGACATTTATGCCTTCAGCTCCACAAATGTAAGAGGACAGAGCACCAAATACTGTCACGGGCACATCGCCAGAGCCTGCTTAAAGTGGTTTAATGACATGTCTGAATCTCACAAGATGTTGACTTTGTCATTAGGATAGTGGTGCTTTAGTATTATAGGCTAGATTTTCTAATTCTTCTTGTTAATTGCACAGAAAGAAGGAGTTTTTTTTGTATTATATGTTTACCTACATAAATGCTTTCAGCCTGGTGTTTCTTTTTGTGAACTGTTTATCATTGCTGTCAAAACACAGTGCTAATCTGGTCTGAACACTGGTTAACCAAGAATATTTTGTACATTGTTCCTAATATGAAGTTAAAATTTATTTGATTTTTAAGAATGGAAATTGACACTTGCTGCAGAAATAAATAACCACATTATGTAGCCTGCCTTTTAGTGTGTGTGTGTGTGTGTGTGTGCGCGCACGCGCGCATGTGTCTGTATCTATGTGTGGAGGAGTAGCCTAGAAGTTGTCACTTAGTTGTATTAAATCTTGTTAATACTGGTGTATTATTAAGACTTAGAGATTAAATACTTTAGAAAATCAATTCAATACTTAGTGATAAACATCAGTTTGCATTATTTTTTCAAAGTAAACAGCTTGTAACAGTATTTTTGTACCTCACTGACAGGCTTCATATAGTACAAATTTCAAGGCTTAACAGTGAAATGTTATCTGTTTTGAAAATTGATCATGGCACAGTGCTTAGGTTGCTGAGCTGAGAATCCACATGCTTTGAATACAGAAGGCACATGTAGTCCAAAGCACTTCCATCTTTTCAAGTTAATTTCTCCAAGTCTTTTAGATTCTAATACCATGACAAGAATGGACCCCAATCCTATGTCAAAGTATCATTAAAGTTTGTAAAATTAGTATTGCTTCAGTCTTTGATATCAGCCAGAAGTGCTCTTTGCAGCACCTGCAATGTGCCCAGAACTGACTCCTCCTGCAATTCATACGGAGTTACATATATCAACAGCATATCTAAGTAAGACTGACATTTCTTTTTTTATGAGACTCACTGCTCCTACTACTATTGGAACCATCTAGGTTATCTGTCTTCCACATTGTCCTTGTTTCTGCCTGCAAATCCTGTTATTTTATGACTTTGTGACCCTCTGTATGTAAGACACTGTAATCACTGGGTGTAGCAATTTCTCTCTATATGTAAGACACTGTAATCCCTGGGTATAACAATTTATCTCTATATGTAAGACATTGGGTGTAGAAATTTCAATAATAGATTGGGCTACTATATCTGTTTTCCAAACTGTTGGTGATGGTTGATCCCTTGTGATGTAACCTTCATCATTCTCTATAATGCTTTGTGGCTAATTTCCAATGCTTCTTAGCTACTTTGGTATTGTAATATTTGCAGAATTCCCATTGCAAGTCTTTCCACATTATTTGTGCCATGGTAGCATTGTCACCTCACAGCAAGAGGTTCTGTGGTTCGATTCTCGGCTGGGGTGCCTTCTGTGCGGAGTCTGCATGTCCCCCCTGTGTTCATATGGGTTTTCTCCGGCTGCTCTTGTTTTCTCCCATGTTACAAAGACATGCATCTGGAGTGTTTCACCCTGGGTCTCCACTAAAAATTGGCTTTGTTCCAAGTCGGACTTTCCCGGTTAATAAATAAAACTAAAACTAAACATGCATTTGTCTGTTTCTCCCACATGTTCAGTGGACTTTGTTAACCAATATGTATGAAGTCCACTATCTTAGGCCGCTATTATTAACCTTTCATTGTTTGGTTTAAATTCACATCTCCTTAAACACTCCTGCATCAGATCCAGATCGACATGAGGTTTTTCCAGGAGTTTTTTGTATTTGCAACTGTATTTATGCCTTTTCTACATTTCTCACCTTCTCATCTGCTCCTTTTTTCATTTTTTGGCACATTCAGTTGCTGCCTGATTTTTGTCTATTTCTGGTTTGGTTTCCATTCCCACTTGACACCAATATGCTTCTGCTAAACTAAGCAGGGAAGTCATCTTAGATTTGTCTCTTCAAATTTCAAGACTTTCACTATGTTTGGATTTGGTGATGTCAGCAGACGTATGCAGTCCTATGACTACAGATGTGTACATGTAATCAATTTCAAGGAGGCCCATACCTCCTTCAGAACAAGGAATATATAATCCTGGTATAGACATATTTTTATATAAGTTTTAATAAGCGTGAAGCATTTTTTTTTGTTTCCTGTCCAAGTGATGCAATACCTTTAGGGGCCAGTCATTCACTCCTAAACTGTAAGTTAGATCACGAAGGGCAAATTGGTTATATCTTGTACTTTGTTCATAGATGTCAAAGCTGATTTCAGTATTAATTTTAGTCTTCTAAAATATTTACTGAGTTTTGTTCACATTTTATCATGTTTTATTGTCGATCCTTCATCAATTTCCAAATATTTATACACTCCCTCCTGCTCAAGTTCCTTTATATTACATTTCTGTCCCATACTGATACTTTCTTGGTGCTGCAGCATCCCTGCTTTAAATGCTGCACATTTTTGGCTGTATGGTGTTTACATTTAGCATTCAGATAAGCTAAGCAATCTGTGATTGCTTCGAAGCATGACTCATTGGGTTGCAGCTTGGTGAAGAACCTATCCAAAAAAAACAACTTGTTGGGATTAGAATTCACCCTGATAGAAACATAAAACTCCTCATATGAGAGTGGGGGGATTGGAATTCACTGTGATAGAAAAATAAAACTATTTAGTCTGTTTGACACACTAAAGACTTGCATATATAAACTCCATGGTCACACCAATATGAAGAAAAGGGAAATTTGCAAAAACTATCTGTGCTGTCACACACTTAGAAACTGCAGCAGCAGTATTTATGGAAGCAGTGATCAGGGAGTTTGGCATCCATGAGTTGAACTTGACCAGGTACAACTTTGCCAACTTTGCAGTTCTGAAGGTATAGAGATCCTATTGTGATCAGCTTACTTACTGGTCAGTCTTCTTTATTTACCATAAAAATAGTCCTTCCAACTGTTCCCCCTCTCTAGCAGTGTTTTTCATAGGTTCATAGGCAGGTACTGGGCTACCCTTGCAGGGCATTTTAAGTTTATCCAGTTTCCCTTTTTATGTTCAAAATAACCTATCCCATTTGGCTATAAATTGGCCTTACCCATCCCATTGCCGATAATTGTATATTACCCCTAATTAGATAACTGGGATCATACCACAGATAATTTGAATGGACATATGCATGGGATAAAGCATTTAGGAGCTGCTCCTGTCCATTTGCTGCACCACAAATGGAGGCAGTTCTAGGATAAAGTTTCTGTTATGCAGCCATAGATCTAAGTTGCGCTTGAATAAGGACAAGGATGAACTTTGTTTTATGTGGATGGGGAGTCTGTTCCAGAGCAGCAGTATCCTCTGCAAGATGTACCTGTCCCTCCAAACTGTTCTGTTGATGTTGCAAAAGTGGTTTAGATCCCTAGACCAAGTATTTCTGATGCCATTTGACTTGATGATGTGCAGTAAATCCATCAGTAAGGGGTCAAATTATGCCTCATATGCCAGACACAGGTTACCTCTGTAGGATACCAAATATAGAGACTTTGTGACCCTCTGTATGTAAGTTGGCCCATGTAGGACATGTTGTTTAAGCCTCATATCCTTTTAGTAAGGTATCTGTGTGGGTGTTCCAGTTGTTGCATGTGTCTGGACAGATACATGCCAAAGGGGGCATATTATATTCAATGACTGGCCTAATGAGGGCTGAGTAAAGGGGACAATTACATTACTAGAGCTCGACAAAATCCCTTTGTTTGTAAACCGTGCAATGTAGGAGGAGTTTCATACATGAATGGCCACATGTTGGTCAAAAGTTAGGGCACTGTCCCACACAACCAAACCCCAAACAACTGAGTCAACTCTTAAGGGCATATTGTCATTGTGGTAGTTCCCTGGGGTAGATGACTTCCCAAAGGATACAATAATGCATTGTTTGGCATTTAGTTTCAGTTCATGATTTTGGCACCAATTATTCATTTGCGAGAAACCTTCCTGCAAGATGGCTGAGTCAGCGATTTTAAGTTTTCCATTTGTTAATCTTCTCACTCTGACAGTTATCCCTCTCCCTTTCATTTTCTGTCTCTTTAGAGATTGATACTGCTCTGTGGCATGTTCCCATCCCATTCATGTCCCTTTCTCTAAATATTAGAGTGGTACTGGTATTTAATGTCATATAGTCATTTCTTAGTAGTTTCAGTGAAATGATCATCATGGAGCCTTTTCAGCTATGATTAAGGCCACAGGGGGCAAAGGTAAATGCAGTATAATAGATAGATAGATCGTTTTATAGTAACCAGTCATCCAGCATGTTTTTGTGAGGTGGGACCAAAAAGGCATACCAGGAAAAAAACAAGCAGATGCCATACAAGACAGCAATTGGAGGTTAGGACTGACCACCAGATACTGGAGATGTGAACAGAGATCTTAACATGTTCTTCATGTTTCCCTGTTGCAGTTCTGACTATTAGGATTTCCTGCAGTGAAAGCCCCCGGCCAGCCTGACTTCCAGAGAAATTTCTTTCCATCTCGCAGGCTGGCAGATGCCCTGACTGACATCAGTACGTTCGGGTATAAAGGTAGCCAACCTGTGTCATGATACCAATCTTTTCTTGCTGCAGAGCCTGAAGCTGTATTCTAGTCCGTTGGTTGGTCCACACCAGTGAGAAGTGCTGTCAGATAAGTACCCCAATGGGGAACTCTTTCTCTTTTTTGCTCATGTCAGGTAAAGTAAACAATTGTCTCCATTGTGGAAAGCAGATCCCACACAGAGACTTTCATTCCTTTATTTGCTTAGGCCCAGATCACGACATTGTTGGTTGTCAGTTTTTTGCATGTTTCAATACTAGAACAATTAGGCATAGGCCAGAGTTTCTTGCTAGATTCCTTACCCAACAGTCTTCTTGCTCACCTGCTATGGCATCTGTCATTCGTACTGAATCTCATCTACCTAAGTGAAAGAAAGAAAAGAAATGGACCTCCAGGCTTATGATTGTTAAACAAGATGAGGTGTTTTCACATCCCCCTTCTTTTTCTGATCTGGTAGCTTAGGCTTCTATTAAAACCTTTTCGGAATCCGACATACCATTGGTTCCATCCACCACTACACAAGCCTCTGACATTGGCTTGTCAGTCGGGTCCAGGTCCACTCTGCAGGCCTTGGCTTCCTAGGAGCTTGTTCCACCCGGAGATTCTGCAACCAGGCCTCAGCCTACACTAGCTCCAGTGCATTTACTTCAAACTAGGGAGACAGACATCAGGGCATTGGATGCCCTTAGGCCTAAGAACTTAGCCATCTCGTGTAAGAAAGCCTTTGTCTCTAGGTCTTCAATCAGGCCCTCAGATTCCATTCCTCAGGGGTCACAGCAGGATTTAATCAGGTTAGCAGAGGACCTGCTCTCTGTTGTCAGAGGAAAGATCCAGGGATTACTTCTCCTAAGAAAAGAAATAGAGATGATTGTCAAGTAATTCCCCTGGATCCCATCCCTTCTGAGGTCAACTCTGAACATGAGGACTCTGGATCTGAGGAGGGCCCCTCCTTTACCTCCTATGAGGACTCAGACTCTGAGGAAATCCTCCCTTCAGACTCTCCTCCTGAGGATTTCACTTTTGGGGAGACCCTACATGCCATGAGGCAACATTTTCAGTGGTAAGCCCAGGACTACACACAAACAAAAAAGAGGCTTAGGAAATTCCTGGACTTACCTGAACATATGCCACTGGCTATTCCCCCCATTCTTTAGTAGTGGAGGATGTCTTCCAGGAATCTTCCTTTAAACCTGGCTCCCCTCCCACCTGCCCCTTGTTCCTTTAAACCTGATTCCCTCCCACCTGCCCTTCGTAAGACAGACAGGTTTTACAGGGTCCAGAATTCCACAAATATCTTTTCAGAAATCCTACTGCTGACCCTGAGGTTATCACCCCAGGACCAAAAAGAGCCAGAGCCAGCTCCTTTAGGAACCCACTTGCTACAGACACAGAGAGCAGGGTCCATGACAGGTTTGGCGAGCAGGTTTATACATCCACCACCCTTGCTTTGAGGGCCATAAATTGTCAATTTCATATGATTAAGTACCAACAGACTATACAAAGACAGCTTAATTAAAAGGTCTCTACCCATGAGGGCAAAACCCTTGCAAAAGAATTAACTGACCTCTGTCATTCCCGTACACAGGTAGCTAAACATTCCCTCCATTGTGGCTTTGATGCCATGGAAGCATCTTGCAGAGCGACTAGTACTGGATCAGTTATTAGGAAAAATGCTTGGCTCTGAGAACAAACTCTTTCGGAACATGTCAAGTCTAGCCTGTTGGATGCCCCCCTTGACAAGGATTTTCTGTTCAGGCCCAAGGCAGAAGTCCTTAAAAAGATGGAGGACAAGGCTAAGTCAATGCAGACAGTAAAAGATTTCCTGCAGGTAGAACCACCCAGGTTCAGCAGAAATGTTCCAGTAAAACATTGGTCCTTTCCCACCCAGCCTAGGAGTAGGAAGAGGAAACCAAAAAGGGGTAGGCCACTCAGACGGAGGCAACAGTCACAAAAGGGCAGAGAATGGGCCAAAGAGGCACCTATTTAAGGGAGTTCTAGATCCCAAGCCATACCCAGAGAGCAACAATGACTCAACCGCCCCTCCCCTCTCCACTTCACCCCCAAAGCTAGGAGGAAGGCTGGCTCTTTTCAAACATACCTAGACACTCATCACCTCAGACAGATGGGTTCTAGACATTATTAAAAATAGCTACAGACTCACATTTAAAGAGCATTTAAAATCCTGATGTCCCCCAAAATCAAAAACAGAGGTCCTGGCTCAAATCCAGATACTATGTTGACAGGGAGCAGTAGAACCAGTTCCCACTGCCCAGCAGGAGAAATTATTCTGTCCCAGGCTCTTCAGAAAAGAAGGCTCATGTTGTCCCATCTTGGATCTGTCTAACCTCAATCAATTTCTCTTGGTACCAAAGTTCAAAATATTAACCCTCCAAAAACTGCTGTCCATGATATCCCACATGCCTTCATGGCCTCTTTAGACCTCAGAGATGCTTTGCACATCCATATTCAGGAGTCACACAGAAGATTTCTTCACTTCAGGGCAGGATCTAGTCACTATCAATTTTCTGCACTGCCCTTTGGCTTATCTACAGCATGAAGAGTGTTCACAAAGTGTTTGGCACCAGCAATAGTCTTCTGCAGGACCAAGGGGATACAAATCTATCCTTACATGGATGACTGCCTCATACAGGCCACAGATCAGGCCAGGCTCCTCAAGGACCTCAAATTCACCCAGGACCTCCTTTCCTCACTGGGGTTCACAGTGAACCTACAGAAATCGCAGACTTCACTAACAAAACAGATTGTCTTCCTAGGAGCACTTCTGGACTCCAGTCTCCAAAATGCTTTCCTCCATTGAGAAAAATACTCCTTCCTGTCAACTTTCTTCCACAGAATCCAATTTGAGAAGTTGCATCTCAGTAAGGGAATTTCTTCAAGCCTTGGGATACATGGCCTCATGCATCCTCATGGCTTCCCTTGCCAGACTACACATGAGGATGCTCCAGTGGTACCTGAAGAGTGTCTGGTGCCAGAGCTCACAGTCCCTAGAGACCAAGAGCCCCCTGAGCCCCTGCCTCAAAACAGAGTCTGCATGGTGGTTGCAAGCTCACTCACTGAATAAGGGACTCCCCTCAGACTCAAACCCTGACCACATATGCCTCGGAGACAGCATGGGGGGGGGGCTCACTTCCAGGACTTCCAAACCCAGGGGGAGTGAGATTCTGGATCCAAGGATAGGCACATCTGGAATGAACTCATGTTGGTATTAAAGAGCCTATTAGCCTTCAAGGAAGAATGGACACCTGATGTCCTGTTAATCAAGACAAACACTAATGCAGTTGTGTGGTACATAGACAGGGAGGGACACACTCTTACCTCCTGTGCTGTCTAGCAATGCAAATCTGGGAAACAGCTCAGCCTATGAGCTTGCACCTGATAGCACAATACCTTCTAGGAGTTCAAAATGCTCTGGCAGATTATCTCAGCAGAAACTTGATGGACCCTGACAAGTGGCATCTGCACCCAAAAATCTCCCAGTCCATAACCCAAACATGGGGAATTCCTCTGGTAGACCTTTTTGCATCCCAAGAGAATGCATAACTGCAAAAGTTCTGTACCAGGAGAAAACAGGAAGCAGCTTGGAAAACATATGCAATCTCCTTCCCTTGGACAAAGCTTTTCATTTATGCATCTCCCCCTATACCCCTTCTTTCTTAGGTTCTGCTCAAGGTAAGAGAAGAGGGCCCAAGAGCAGTTCTTATAGCTCCAGACTGGCCCATACAGCATTGGAACCCCCTCCTCCTCGAACTCACCAACCAGAGCCCAAGGCTACTCCCTCAAAGAGTAGATCTCGTCACCCAAAATGAGGGAAACTTTGTACATCCCAGTCTGCAGACCCTCAAGCTTTCAGCATGGATAATCCTACAAAAAGCACAATGGTATTAGGCTAAGTAAACAAGTGCTAGACATCCACAAAGAATCTAAAAGGCCTAGCACCAGGAAATCCTACTCAGCTAAGTGGAAATAATTCTCTATTTGGTGCAAAGATCACCACCTAGATCCCAAATCAGCATATGTTTCCAGCATCCTCGGATATCTAACTGGCCTGCTGAATCAGGGACTATCTCATTCCTTTAATAAAATTCATGCTTCTGCCATCTCTGCACATGTGCCCTGTCAACCTCCCTTTTTCTCTCATCCACTATTAAAGCAATTTCTTAGGGTAGTAATTTACATTAGACCACCCAGAAGGAAAACTACTCATCCCTGGGACGTTAATTTTGTGCTAAAGAAACTGACCTTGCCCTCCTTTGAGCCAGCACCTTCTGCAGAACTAAAGTTCCTGACATGGAATACAGTTCTTCTCTTGGCTATCACGTCAGCCAGGAGGGGCTTTGAGCTGCAGGCCCTCATGGCAGTGGACCTTACCTTATCTTCCAGACGGATAGGATTTCCATCAAAACCAATCCGTCCTTTATGCCTAAAGTGGTCAATGGCACCTCTTTTAATCAGGCCATCCATATCCCTACATTTTTCCCCAATCCACAAAACAAAGGGGAGAGAATTCTGCATTCCTTGGATGTGCACAGACAGCTATGTTTCTGTCTGGACAAGACAAAAGCTTTGAGAAAGACTGGTTAGCTTTTTATTACCTTTGCCTCTGTGAAAGAAGGCAAACCTGCCTCTAAGCAAACTTTCTCCAAATGGATTTCTTTCTTCATTTGCTTTTGCTGTAGCTCCCATGACAAAGTGCCACTAGTAGGGATAAAATGTCATTCTACCAGGGCAACTGCTACTTCCACTGCCTTTCTAAAGAGTGTCGCCACCAAGGGCATTTTGGAGGCTGCCACCTGGTCTTTTGTGCATACCTTTATCAAGCACTACTATCTGGCATCCTTCTCCAGGTCTAGAGCAGACTTTACCACTGCTGTCCTGCAGGGCATCCTGTTTTCCCCCTTAGGCACCTTCCTCCCTCATTTTAGTTTTCGGGATTTTCCCAATAGTCAGGACTGCAACAGTGAAACACAAAAGAACATAGTACAGTTGTGTACACTTACTATAAATGTAGATGTTCAAGTGTATTCACTGTTACAGTCTTTCCCTCCAACCAACCCTCTCAGCCTACTATATAGCTTGATTAATTTTGGAAACTTTAAAGATAAGATAAAAATACCAAATCTAGAACGAACAACTTCCAACAGATGAAAACTCAGACCATAAAGTATTTTTAGCGCTTTCATTCACTTTATTACCGTGAACTTCTTCTAACAACGAACACACCCTTTCCTTTTATACTCTTCAGTTAATACAGCAGAGATGTATTAATTGAATAGTATAAAAGGAAAGGGTGCGTTCATTGTTAGTTTTTCTGAAGAAGTTCACGGTAATAAAGTGAATGAAAGCACTAAAATACTTTATGGTCTGAGTTTTCGTCTGTTGGAAGTTGTTCGTTCTAGCTTGATTAATTTGTTACTCTGCCAAGGGACCCATCCTTGGTTCACTTCCTAGGTCAGGTTCTCCTTCGGATAGCTCCTATCTGGTTAGGACTCCTCCTAGTTGAGGGCAAGAAAACACTGGTATCATGATGCTGACTGACTACCTTTATACCCAAACGTACTGACTTCAGTTATTGTCCACCAGCCTGGGAGCCAGAAATTAAATTTCTCTGGTAGTCTGGTCTGTCGAGTGCTTTCACGGCAGGAAATCCCAATAGTTAGGAGTGCAACAATGAATACACTTGAACATCTACATTTATGGTAAACGTACACAACTGTACTTTCTGAATCACTTCACTGCAGCATGTGGCCATACCTAGTGTCTGTATCTGTGCTAAACAAACTACTCATCATAATAGCTTACTTTTCTAACTTTGTAAAAATACTCAGCAGTCATAACCCTCTATTCTGATCTGCTTACTTCAGTAGATCCCATACCATCACCATCATTTTCTGTGAATTAATGGCATGCCCTAATATTCTGTATTTGAGTACAAACCAACAAGTAGAATTATCATACATTGAGGACACACTCTGATGGCTGTGAAGTATGGGTTTATACTATCCACCAAACAGCATTTGGCATATTTTTTTTCTGGAAATTCCCACACTTGGCTTTGTCACTGGATGATCTTGCCTATTTGTTCAACTTCTTTGAGAGGGTTACACATACTGTACTCATGGCATATCTTGACTTGGCCAAGTTGTTTGACACTGTACTCCATGTTGGCATTATAAGTAAGCTTAATGGCTTAAAAATGGATCCCTATGCAGTAAGATGGACAACAAATGAGCTAAAAAATAGAGCATACAGTAAGAGTGGCAGGTGCCTGATCAGAAGGTATGAAATTAGCCAGCAGTGTCCCCCACTGCTCAGTGTTGAGACTTCTCCAATCTAAAATCCAAGAGATCTGGCTAACCAAGTCTGCAGATGATTGAAAATTGGGAGTTATTGTCAAGTTCCTCTTTGATAACCTGAACCTTCAGCAATAACTTTCCACATAAGTAGTGCACTGAAAATGGGGTCAAATTAAATGCAAAAAAAGTACAATATTGTCACATTTGATGGACAACCTCTACCATCAGTATATAGCTTGCACACAATACCCCACTTCAAAATGAAAATCTTTTTAGTGACTTTGGATTTGTTGGTTGACAATACCCTCTGTTTCAATCATCAAGTGGCAAAAGTAGTCTAAAAATCCTTCTACATAATGCAACTATTTTTCAAGGGATTGTCATTCAGATTTAATTCTCCACTGATTGGGCCAATTATTGATTATAATGCCTCTTTGTGCTGAATCTCACTGTATATATCATACAACTAGAAAGACCCCAGAGGTGGCTCATTATCAAAATGATGAATGGAGATGCTGTGCAGATGGAAAATCAAAAGACGGATGTTCGATTGTCCATGTTGCTGAACATCTCCATGTGTGCATTCACTGATATGAACTCACAGAGATCGCAGTGCAGAGCGATTTGGAAATTCATCTCTTTCCTCACTGTAGTGCAATCTTAGAGTCGGTATATATAGTTAGCAGGGGGAATGGGAGGTGCAGCCCCCTACGGGGGGTGCAGTGGGGCTAGTTGCTGCCCTTCAAAAACGTGATGTGAAGTGTTGGAGTTTCATTTACCTGAGCTCCTTTATGGACATCACGTGATCTGTTCAGCGACGATGTCGAATCTGCTGAATTCGTTCAGCAGATTTGACATTGTGACCTGATATATATTTTTACATTTGCTCTTTTTTTTTTGGTTGTGTTATGAATGGGATTTTTTTACTGGTGACATTTTGATACTAAACCCCTAGAGGTGCCTAACTAGATGACAGGCATAAAGACCCTGAGTTATCAGTAGATACTGGGAGCACTATCTCTCTATTCAGTATCTTAGACACTCTTGAAGTGAGAGTTATGTCTTGCTTCTGTGCCATTAGAGATGCAATTCTCCTGAATATCTTGTATCTCTACATGTCTAATAGAGCTACAAATGACCAGAAGAGGGAGCTAAATCATCAATAGATATACAAAATACAATGAAGAGAGAGATTCATCACACAGTGTTCCCCCAACTATGGAAAAGACTTCTCCTGTAAATTAAGTAGTATGGTTCACTTTCATCCTTCAGGACAGAACACAGGTAATTTGATGGGCAGCCACAAATTTACCCTGGGCTTGAATGGACTATCCCTCTTGGAGAAAGATGGTATGGCCTAAGGGTGGATAATTGCAAAAATGGTCATGAGATTCAGTTGCCTTGAAATCTCTTTGAATATTATTGAGGGGTCAACATGCACCTGTGATGATGGAACATGATTACTTCATGCAGTGACTGCCTAAGTATATTTTTGCTCCCTCTCCCAGTTGTTTTTTCATTACATTCTTAGTTCATACCTTGATCCTTGCATTTGCTTCATGTATGCCCAGTATTTATTCTTTAATGCATTTCTAAGGTGGAGTGGTAGAAGTAAGTTGTTTGTGGAACTAGTAGTAGGAACTCTTCCAGCATTCTGGGATGGTTGGAAGTTTGCTTGAAATTCTACATGGAGGATAGACTAATGCCTTTTTCTCCTAGAGCTAAGTATGCATGGTTCACAACCTCAGTAGATACCCAGGGGCAAGGATCATCTGTAAACAGCAGGTATTCATTTTGAGCTTGGTGTCTTGTTATTAAGGGGGAGTTGAGGCCATGGAAAGTAGACCCTCACTCCCTCCTAGGGGGTTACATCTCAGAGTATTCATGCCTGCTTTTCACCACCTGATCAGCTTGTTTCTGTATTCAAAAAACAAGAAAAGGAATGCTCAACCACTATACCAAAAAAAATAATCAAATGAAAAACAAGACATTTCGGTAGAAAACATGCTACAGAAACACAATCCAGATAAAAATTCAAACACCTTTATTTAGTGATTTGGAAAGTTAAGTACGTTTCCTCAAAACAGGAAAAGTACTTAACATTCCGAGTCACTAAATTAATGTTTCTGTATTCAGTTAAACTCATCATGCTAAGCAGCTCCTATTGTCATTAAGTCGTAGATTTTGTTACTCATCATCAAGACAAGTCCTATGGTCTCTCCCTGAGTCACTCTGGCAGGTAGATCAAGATGAAGAAGTATTCTCAGCGTGAACCCATGCAAGCGTTTGTTGCCTAGGCACAAGACATTCGGCATCTGTTTTAACTCTTGTAGTCTCTGAATATTTGCATGAGGTCATCAATGTATAGATAGAGATTTTGGTTGGATGCCAGTATCTGGCCCGGTACAGACCTTTCTCCATGGTATCCTTTGTTATGCACATGGCCTCATGCAAGCCTCCCCTGGCCCAACTCTGTTTCTCACATTTACTGCACTACCATGACTCCTGATTAATCTAGATACAACAGTTGGAGGGCTGTAGGAACCCTCCCTAGTTCCCAGGTGAACCAAGTGTGGAGGGGGAGTGTTTATTTCTGAGACAGGTAGATTGTTTGGAGCCACCAAGTTTCTCCAACTTTTTGTGTGACAAAAAAGCTTCTTTAAAGAGGTATTGAGGTGCTTGAGCTCTTGTTTGCTTATATGTCTATGCTGAGGTCAGGCCTGGAGTGCACCATCACTGAGCATTTTGACATCCCTCTCCTTGAGCTGTCTATTGTTCACATTGTCACACAAACCTGGAGACATTCTTACTCTAGATCTGTAGCCTCCAGGAAGGCTAATTCCGTGTATCTTTCTCCGCAGATTGACTTGAGGCATTCTCTCTCCATCCAAGGGCTGATTTATGTGTTTTTTTCTGGGGATTCCAGCATTCCATGAGCCCATGCCCCACTCCTTACCAGCTGGCAGACAAGTTGGCTTGTGTGAGGAATAGAGTTGGCAAGAAGGTATAATTATCTGTCATAGTGGGACTTGGGCCCTTAACTATACAACTTACATATCCCTATAGTGGTTTGGCTCTTGGTCACCATTCTGGAGGCCGTACCTGAGTCAGGGACCTTAGAAGATATAATTTTGATTGTAGATACTGTTTTGTATGTGTAAATTTCACTTCTCCAGGAATTTATTGTCTATGATGGATGCTTTGGCTAGGCCTTTAATCATGGGCAAATACAGCCACAGTTGGCTTGGCTGTTTTCATCCCCTTTGGGGAATGACCTGGACAAGTGTTTGCTGAATTTGTCTTTTGTCATTTCTGAGCAGTTCGGGGAAAGGCTTCAATCCATGCTTAATTCCATCCTTATTGCTATGTAAGTCTGTTTCTTATTGCAGGGGTCTACTTCCCTTTCTTCAATCTACTATAAGGAAGAGGTGGCCTTACAAATACCCTAGACACAGGGTCAAATGTGCCTCACATACCCCTACCACTGAGCTAACCAGTCTGTAATAAAGTCATGGTTTGGACTCCCCCAGTGTCAGTTTGCTGGTAATATGGGGTGGTCATCTATATTCCAAGGAAGCTGACCCTTAGGTTTTGGCAGTGGGTCAGGAGCTTTCCAATTTAAGGCAGCACCACACTTTTCTGGGGGTTGCTGATATATTAATACTGACCTCACTCCTTCTCCTACTCCTTGTCTCTGTTCCCTGTGCACAGTGGAATTCCTCTCCCCTCCCCTTGGGGAAGAGTTGGGGGATTTTGAGATCACTCGAAAGTCTTTGTTCTGTACTGACTTATAGATAGGGTACTTTCCCTCCATTTAGGTTGGAGGTTTAATTGGCCTTCATCCCCAGAGCAGTTGAAATTTTTTTCATTGATGCCAACTTGATGGGAGTGGAACCTGTCTGCATCCCCTCTGGTTGGGGGTGGGTAAATCTGGTTATCCTGCCATAGACTCCAGGAACACAGGATTATCATCTGGAACCTCCTTCATTCCACCGTGATGATTCTTTTTAGATTCTTTTTTGGTGGTGCAGGCTGGTGGAACTCCTTTGGGCTCACTGGCCAGAGGATCTTTTCATTTAAGCAGGTGACCTTTAGTCTCTGAGCCAACTTCTGACACTATCAGATGGCATTTGATGGGTGTCCCTTTCATGTGTGGTGTTGATCTCTGAGCCGAGATAGTCTTGGCTATTGAGTTGTTTTCCCTCCTTAGAGCTCTTTAAATGTGTAGTTGTTCTATCTTGCCGTTTTGTTCTTACACGTGGGTTCAGAGCCGATCCCTCGGCTCCGAGTCGGCCACTTTTCAAGCTCAAACTCTCAGAGAAGCTCGAGACCCAGTATATATCCCATGATGCTTTACTGTAAACCCCAGATCTAGTTTTCCGCTGCAACGGATCTACAGACTCATCGGAGGAAGCTCGGGCCAGTGTTATTTTTTTCTATATTTAGAGATATTTAAAAATATTTTTTTCTTGGAGTGTTAGAGTTAGTGTGTAGATTAGTATATCTTTAGAAGTGTTTTTCTTAATGGCTGTTTGTTCTAGGCCTTTCCTAGTTTTTTGGGTGTGACAGGGCTCTGTCAGCTTCTTTGTGTGTGCTAACTTTTTTAGTAGTAGTTAAAATTAGTTAGATCAGTTAGAGATTGGATAGTTCTATACAGACTTAATAGTAAAAATTGTCAAATAACTTTTTTTGTGTTAATACACATAGTTTTGAGTTCAGGGATCTGAACTTATATATATATATATATATATATATATATATATATATCTCCTCTCCTTTTGCTAGAATGTTAGAGAAGCAAAAGTCCGGCTTCAAAAGGTGTGTGTCGCCGGAAAATGTCTGTGACGGACAACCACTACTCCACCTGTGTGTACTGTTTAGGATCTGTTCATTTGCAGGAAGTGTGCTCTATCTGCCACTCCGTTAGCGCCAGGGTTCTTCTGGAAAGGTTCAGGAAGCTGGTGGATAGGGGACTCCTGAAGCCTGATTTTCAGGCTGCGCTGGACAAGACCGACCTTTCTTCCAAGACTTCGAAGGGGTCGAAGTCGTCCAAAGGGTCCTCGGAGCCCAAGTCCTCAGCTCCGAGCTCCTCTAGTATGGTTCGATCATCGGCTCCACAGCCTTTGGAGCCGTGTACCGAACCTTTATCTCCGAACCCAGTTGTGGATCCGGTGTTGGAGTCTCCTCAGTCTCCGATTCTTCAATCAGTGCCGTCTTCGGCCCCTTTGACCCATCCCTCGATCCATTCTTCGAGGTTATCTGATGTGGACCTGGACCGTGTGGTTAAGAGATTGCTAGAGAACCCGGCCCTGGCCAAAATGCTTTCCGCTTCGAGCCACTCGGATTCAAAACCTGAAATCCCAGTCCTACTCTCTTCTCCTCCTCCTCCGAAGCCAGTCGAACTCTCGGAGCCAGGGCAGAGAGAACCGACATTGGTAGAGCCCTCGGAGCCAAGGTTCAATCCAGCTCCCTTGGCTCCATTGACCTTGATCTCCTCGGTTCCAACCGGGGAGTCTCGGAGCCGACACTCCCTCGCTGGCTCCGGGGTGGTGAGTCGGACTGAGACTTCGGTTCCGACCCTTCCCCTCGGGGCTTCGGCGCAGGTGGGTTCGGCTCCGTCCTCTGGATTGGAGCACAGGGTCTCAGCTCGGGGAGGGCTGCCTGCCTCTTCAGAGCTGACAGACTTCTCAGACCGGGATTCTGGTGCCTTCGATGCCATGAGGAAGGTCATGTCTTCTAAGACCACTACCTCTTTGGATCTTTCTTCCCCTCCCCCTAAAGGGCACATTCTGTCTCTTCCCCACAGGTCCCTACCAAGTGTCGAGACCCAGAGCCTCAGGTATCCCCATTGGGCGGCCCCTCCTCTACAGGGACTTCACTGGATGCTCCCTCTGATGAAGTACCTAGGAAGAGACTGTGCAAGAGGAGGCACTTGGATTCCCCACAGGAATTCCTGACATCAGATACCGACTTGGAGGAATCAGAAGGGTCCCCATGATCCCCCTCAGAGGATGTCTCATTCGCAGACATATTGGAGATCTTAAGGCAGAGGGGGTGATTGGCAGTCCCTTGCCCCTACTGAGGACGAGTCGGCACTCCTGAAGGCCTTTGGGTCTCAACCATCCACCTCCTGGGTTACTCCTCCCTTCGATGAACTAATGGATTTGGTTGCTCGAAGGGCATGGGAGTCCCCTGATTCAGTGGAACCGGTCCCTCGGAGGCCCAACAAGTTCATTACTTCCCCTGCTGACAAGGTCTTTCTCACCAAGAGAGTCTCGGTTGATGCCATGGTGGTGGCAGCAGCCACCAAGAAAGAGATGTCAGAAACATCTTCTTCTGTCCATCCTCCTAATAGGGATTCTAGGACGATAGACAGGTATGGGAAACGCATATTTAGTTCTGCGGCATTTTCCATGAGATCGCTCAACTACCTAACCCACTTTACCTGCCTTCAAAGAAATCTCCTTAAGGAGTTGGGAGATACTCTACAGGGTAACACAGCTGATGCAGTTTCTGAGAAAGTGAGTGCACAACTCAACACCCTCAATTCTATAGTCAGCTCAGCCATGCGGCTCATTTCTTATGCCACCGATGGATCGAGTAGGGTGGCAGGTTAAGCGATAGCTCTTTGGCGATGTTCCTGGATGCGCCTTTGCTCCTTTGCGGAAGCTTTCAAGTCTTCCTTCATCAATACCCCATTCGATGGCTCCGCCTTGTTCTGGCCTAAAGTTAAGGAGATGCTTACTAGGTGTGAACAAGAAGGAAAGACTCTGTCTGCTGTAGGAGTCTGTTTTTCCACTCCAACTAGACTGTACCCCAAAGGGCAGCGAAGTGGAAAAATGTGGTTTTGAAAGCCCCAAGCAGCTTTCCAGAACACACCTACTGATACCCCCTCTAGGGGCAGAGGAGGGGGTAGAAACCAAAGACGCCATCCAAACGGCAGAGGGGGGTCCGCAAAATCAAGGTGACAGGGAGCAGTTCTCTGGTAAGCCCTATCAGTGTTCCTGAAAGGAAGCCTGGCTGTCCTGCTCTGGAGGCGGTCGGTGGTCGCTTAGCTTTATACCCAAACACCTGGCTAAACATTACAATGGATTCTTGGGTAAAAAGCATAATTTCCAGAGGTTACGACATTCCCTTTACAAAATCCCCTCCCATGTGTACAAGTATTCCAGACGTTCCACCCAGTCTGCGAAAACTAGCAGCCATAGAGATTCAAAACCTGCTAGACAAGAGTCATCCAGCCAGTCCCAGCAGACCAGATAGGATCCGGAACTTACTCAAGGTTCTTTTTAGTTCCAAAGAAAACAGGGGACTGGAGGCCCATATTAGACCTCAGCAAACTCAACACCTTCGTCAAGAAGGAAAAGTTTCGGATGGTCACGCTTCAATTGATACTTCTGTTTCTAAAAACGGGTGATTGGATGTGCTCTATAGATCTCAAGGATGCTTACTACTACATCAAAATGGCCAGATCATCCAGAGATCACTTGCGTTTCTGGCTGGGGGCCAGTCATTACCAATTCAGAGCCTGTCCTTTGGTCTCACCACAGCCCCCAGTGTGTTCACCAAATGTATGGCAGTGGTCACGGTTCACCTGAGATGCTTAGGATTCCGGGTGTTTCCATATCTGGATGACTGGCTCCTCACCACCACCTCCAGGCATCAACTAATTCAGGCAAGAGACTACACTATCAACCTGTGTCCCCAGTTGGGCATAACCTTAAACTTCGAAAAATCTGCATTATCACCCTTGCAGCATATTACCTTTATAGGAGCAGAGCTAGACACTGTTGATTCAGGTTGCCTCAAATAAGAATCTTATCCCTAAGAAGTCAATTGCCCAGTGTGTTGACCCAGAACAAAGCTCCTGCATCCCAGATATTAAAGCTGTTAGGCACAATGGCAGCCACGCTAATAGCAGTCCCGTTGGGGTGCATGCACATGCCGATACTCCGGTGGTTACTCTTCTCACAATGGTCTTACCAACAACTGCCCATGTCACACGAGATTCTGTTAACAAATCTTTGCAAGAAGGATCTCAATTGGTGGCTGAGCAGCGACCAGATAGTAGTCGGACGTCCCCTTGTTCTTCCCCAACCCACAGCCACAGTGACCACAGATGCTTCCCTGATAGGGTGGGGGGGGGGGCTATTTCAGGGAATGACTGTCCAAGGTACTTGGTCGAGCATGGAATCACATTTGCATATAAATGTCCTGGAGCTGAAAGTGGTGTTCCTGTCATTGCAGCACTTTCATGACTGTCTTCCTCCAGGAACAATTGCAATTCAGATGGACAACATGTCAGTAGTCTGGTACATCAACAAGCAAGGGGAAACCAGATCGTATCCCTTATGCCGAGAGGCCCTAAGAATTTGGCAGTGGGCTGTATCCACCAGGTGCTTTCTGATAGCAACACACATCCCAGGGTCATCCGTGATAGTGGACAAACTGAGCAGGGCCATCCTGTTGCCTCACGAGTGGTCCCTCAAACAACAGGTGGTGGACAGGATTTTCCGCAGGTGGGGCCAGCCTTGCTGCGATCTGTTTGCATCTCTGATGAATGCCAATGCAGAAGCTACTTTACCCTTTATCCCCCACCGTGGAGCAACCCGAGGGATGTGCTTGTACATGATTGGCCCCCAGGCCTACTGTATGCCTTCCCGCCAATCCCCCTAATTCCCAAGTTCATACAGAAAGCCAAAAGTCTGGGAAGGACTGTTATTCTGATATCCCCATCTTGGCCTCATCAGATTTGGCTCCCCTTCCTACAGAAGTATCAAGTGGAAGAACCATGGGTTCTGGACCCAGTGCCAGACCTTCTGACTCATTTGTCGGGAGTTCTTCATCCCTCCCTCTTCTCCCTAAAACTGACAGCTTGGCTGCTCCAATTCCCATATTAGCCAGGTCTCAAGATTTGTCTCCCGTGGTCCAACATACAGTTTCCTCTCATAAGCTGTCAACCAGGAAGTTATATAATAGCAAATGGAAACGATTTGTCCACTGGGCTTCTCACCACAACGTTGACCCATATGTTGCACCTATTCATACCATATTAGAGTTCTGGTCCTCCTTGTTCTATGATGGTGATGCAGCTGCCACCATAAGGGTTCAATTGGCTGCCATTTCCAACTTTCATGTAGGGTTTAATGGATCTAACATCATATCCCACAGACTATGTAAGGCCTTTTTGAAAGGGACCCACCATCTCAGACCACCTATCAGACTCCCTGTTTCCCCCTGGAATTTGAATCTTGTTTTATCCCAATTGATGCTTACCCCATTCGAACCTGCGTCATCTTGTGATTTGAAGTTTCTGTCTTGGAAAACAATATTTCTGGTAGCCATTACATCTGCGCGTAGGGTCTCAAAACTCCAAGCTCTATCTTCCAGGCCCCCATATTTGATCTTCCACCCTGATAAGGTGTCCCTCAGGACAAATCCTACCTTTCTTCCTAAGGTCTGTTCAGAAAATAACTTAAATCAGTCCATTGAGCTCCCAACTCTTTTTAGACATCATACCAACAGACTGGAGTATATGTTGCACAAGCTTGATGTTCACAGACAATTAAGATTCTACTTGGACAGAACGAAAGATTTCATGCAATCTGATCAGCTCTTTGTCTCTTACGCAGAGAACTAGAAAGGTTCTGCGGTATCAAAAGTCACATTATCTAAGTGGCTTTTGGATTGCATTAAATTAATTTATTCCTCCACTAACCAGCCATTACTGACTAATGTCAAAGCCCATTCTACCCGGGCTGTTCTACGCCATTCGCTCATGCAGCTCATTTACCATTGGACATCATCTGTGCAGCTGCTACTTGGTCCAAACCTCACACGTTTATCACTCATTACAAAGTGGACAGGGCCTCCAGGGACAGGGCTTCCTTTGGTTTCACTGTGCTCAGGAATGTTCTCCCTTGAGCCGCCCAGGGTTAGGGTGCTTGGGACACTACCCACGTGTAAGAACAAAACGGTGAGATAGAACAACTTCACATAAAGAAGCTATGTTCTTACCATAACGTTCCATGTGAGTTGTTCATCGCGCCTTTTTGTTCTTACATTCCCTCCCACCTTCCCCCTCCTGGTGAGAAAGATGTTGTCTTGTGGATTGGTTGGTCTTGTCAGCTTGTCTCCTTAAGACAGACTTTTTTCATTTCTGCAAATCTAGAGATGCCTAGATAGGTAGGTACTGCAGTGCTTATTTTTTTAGGCTGCCTTCGGGTGCGGCGTACTAGATCTGGGGGTTACAGTAGAGCATCATGGGGTATATACTGGGTCTCGAGGTTCTCTAAAAGTTTGAGCTTGAAAAGCTGCTGACTTTTCACTTTTCACTCCTTAGAGCTCTTTAGTTTCCTACTATATGGTATGTGGAGGATGTGGGGAACAGAGTTTTATTATACCCTCCCCAAATTTGAACCCCCAAGGAAGCAGGGTCTAGGCTGAGCAGGATTCCACTGATTCCAGAGTGAACTTTCCTTCTGCTGTACTGCCACCCATTTAAGGGTGGAATCTGGTGTGAGTGAGGCACAGGCCTCCTTGAACATCTCTCCCCTACCCAGGAAAGCTCAAGGGCTTATTGTTGGTCCTGTTGGTCAGGAAGTCTGCTAAGCTGTGTTTTGCCACCCCAACTTAAATGAGGTTCATTTCATAGGGCAAGGGGCTTCCTGGGCGGGTTGCTGCTTCATTTATTATGACATAGCCAGCCTCTCTGTGCTACTTCTTATCTTGTATGTGTGAAGTGTGGCCCTTGGGGTAAGTCTAGGTTAGATCCACTGCAATGAATCTTTCAGGCAATTTATGTCCATACCCTAATGAAGGTTGGGCCATTCCTCTACCTATAAAACAATGGGGCTTATCATGGTCTGTACCTTGCTCTGCCCTCACTTGTACATTCCTCATTCCTGCCTCTAACAATTATATGCATCTTTCTTCAGGCCACAGACTGATTTTCCCACCAGGTGCCAGGGGCTGGACATAGATCATCCTGGCCCTTCATGGGTTGGGAACCTAGAGAGTCAGATCTCCTTTCTAAATTTCAGAGTAATGCAACTGCTATGTTGCTTCCTGATCAGGGCCATTGTCTGTTGGCTCCCATCAGCATCTTGCTCAGTTTTAATACAACAGGTCAGAAGCTACTGTGAATCCTTCCTTATTGCTCTGGACACTGCTGCTGAGTTTCATATCCATTTTGGGGGGGTCCTACTGTAGATCTTACTAGAGAGCAGGATGAGAAGCTAGCCTGACTTCTTGTTGAACAAGTCAGCCTGTTTGTTATGGAGTTATTTAGCCCTATGGTATGGGGAGTCCAAGAAAGTGTAATCTTCCTAGTGGGTCTGTTTCCTGTGGCTATCCCCATTCAGAGGAATCTGTGAGGTGTCCCTTCCTCTGTGGGAGAATTTTCTCCTCTCCCCTCTTCTCCTAAGAATGTAATCTCCATGTCTTAACATCTCTCTCTGTCTTTTTGTCTCTCCCATCCCCCTGCTGGTGTGGGATCCATTTGAAATGCACAGAACCTTCCTTCTCCACAACATAGTTGTTCTCCAAGATGTCCCCTGCAGAGGTGGTTCTGGTTAGACTTGTCTGTCTTCTGGTGTCTAGGGAGTAAAGAAGTGTTATTCAAATTGCAATTAATCAACATGATATTTCTGAGAAAGTTGGTAACTACGTCAGAGGTATGTGATCTTGGGAGAGGTTGCATGGAGGGGTGAGGATTTTTTTTCTAACATCACCTAGGGCTTAGAGTTTTTTGTTTTTCACATTTCGTGGAAGTGGTCTGTCACATAACTGTTAGTTGATTAAGCATAATGTATTTGAAGAACTCTTCAGTACCTTTGCCCTTGTGGTTGAGGAGGAACTATTCTTTTTCCTGTGAGGCAATCTGTCCACTGATCCAGGTTTGATCTTGTCTGTTCTTCTAAGGATCTGTTATCTCCAGTGCAGTGCTTGCTTTGGGACCTGATCACCACTGCCCTTGTACCCTGAACACTCTCTTCTTAGGTGACCATCCACTGTGTTTTCCCTTGGAATTGGACCTTTTGGGTAGGTTTCTCAGAAACTAGAAATCTTGCTGGTCTTTTTGTGATTCTTTGACTCTTTCTGTCCAGATAAATGTACTTTGTTGGGACTGACCCCAACCTTAGGACACATCAAGGGGCATTTTGATTCATAGGTTCATAGGTGTGTACTAGGCTAATGGCCTTGGGCCTTTACAAGCCTAGCCCATAGGATTACCCTGGCATTGTGCCACCTGACCTTAGTTCCTAGTACCTCTGTCGATTAGAGCCACTGGAGTGATCCCCAGGGTGAATTTTGTGTTTCCCATCCACTCATCAAGATTTCTCTTGAAGAGGGCCAATGAGGTGCTCTGTTTGACATGTATGGGAAGTCTATTGTATAGCATGGGCAGTCTCTGGGTTATGAACCTGTCCCTCCAGCATGTTCTGTTGATTGTGGTAATGAGGTTGAGGTCTCTGGAGCATGTGGTGTGGAGGGATTGGGATTTCTTTAGATGTAGCATTTCTAACAGAGCTGTGTCAGACATGGCTTTGTAAGTCAAGCAGAGATCGCCTCTAAGTAGGTGATATGAGACAGAGAATAGTTGGAGTTTTTTTGAGTCTACCCATATAGGACATTGATGTTAGATTCAACTGATACATTCTTAGTATCAGTTGATCTGCAGAGAGTGTCTTCCACGATTGGTCAGGGATACCTACTCTACATCCTTTTTTGGGTTGGCAGTCCTTCCAACTGATCTTGGCTGTTGAATCCACTGTAAAATAGGTAAGTATATACTTAATGTATCACTTTTCTTAAGTGGGGTGCTAAATCCTCATAGCTGTTCTTAAATGCAGGATACTGCTTCCTGGTGACAAAAGAACAAATTGACAGGTCTAGGGGACAAATTCATTTTTACATTTGAAGTATGAGCTAATATTGTGCATCATCACACAGGTGCATCTATCCCTAAATGTGGGAAATTCTGAATACTGATTGGTGGAGATGACAAAAATAAAAAAGGGGCCCATCAAAAAGAGCATCTTCTTAGATTGATTATAATATGAGTATATTTCTGTAATCACTCTGTGATATTGATTTTCATCTGCAGTCATTCATTTTTAATATTTACCTTTAAATGTTTATATTATAGTAAGACCAGTTTGTGAACAAGTTTAGAAATACTTTTCTAAGTGCAGCAAAAAGATAATTTCAGAATACTTCTTTAAAATAATTTCCCTGCCAAACTTATGAACATTCACATGTAGGGTTTGTGAAGTATGATCAAGCATTAACTGACATGTGGCCCACTGGCCACATAAAGTCTTGAGAACTGCTTATTTTATGCAAATATAAAATTATGTGTAAACTTTATTCATAAAAAAGTGTACAAAAAAAAAGTGAGTTGCTGGGCCTGTGACTGATGCATTTCATGCAGTCCCTGGGTTACGTCACATCAGTGCAGCTTAGGGGGAATCTATATTTGCAGCCAGATCCATGACATAGGGGGATAAATACCTGACTAACGTCCAGGCATCCAGAGTTCAAGTAGCAGTCGTATGCTTGATGGAGTTGTCAGGAAGAATGGGCATGCCTATCCTGGGGAGAGTCACAGCTTCAGAGCTAGCTTACTGATACTGTAATGTAAGCAGAAGCTTGCACATAGCAACAGACCAGTACAGGGAGGACATGGCCTTTGGCCATGTAAACCACTGTTGGAGCTGAGAGACAGAGGTGGACCCTTCAATGATATAGGTATTCAAATCACCACTAGAATTGTGAATAAGGTCTTAACATATGCTCTCTTGTGGCAGGATGCTAGTAAGGGTCCAAACAGCCCTCATGGCTGCTTGTATAATTGCTTTCCCTGGGCATCACTTGCCTCAGTATGGTACTGGGCAAATATCTCTTGCATGGGAAATGATTGGGCTTGACCTAATTAAGTCAGTAGGAATGGGGGCAAAAAAAAGACAATTTGCAATAGAGTGGACCCCTAAAATTTACGGGGGTTACATTCCTAGAGCACCCACAAATTGTGAAAAACTGCAAATTTTCAATCTGGTCAAAAAAAGCCTATAATTGCCTATTTTTATAGTTTAAACCCTAAATATGCCCCCAAACACTTCAATTTCATTTAAAACTCCACTTAATACATTGCAGTACAGCATGGGTAATGTATCTCGCAGTGTTAAAATGTAAAATACTGATGTTACCCCTCTACTGTACTGTATGGTACAGTACTGTAATTCATGCAAGCGCATTTTTTTTTTATATGCGCTGTCATTTTCTTTGGTATAAGCAGGGTAAATGCAGTAATAATTTAACTGTAAAATGTACGGGTACTCACCAATATGATGAAGGTATGTACTGTAATACCTACTGTATCTATGTATCTTCTGACGGGTCTTCTTCTGGTGGGGTTTCATGCTGGCTTTTGTTGATAGGTTTAAGGAACACTGTGATGGGAAGTTGCTGTTGTCATTTCTTCATGGTGACAAGGAGGGTTTTGTATGTCTGAATGGCAGCATCAATGCTATTATTAACTTCGAGTGCATGAACCATATGGGGATCCCATGCTTCAATCATCCCTTGCAACTCCTTCACTGTCCTAATAATCTGGGACAGACGTTCCAATGTCAGGCCCTGCTGCTCCTCCTGCTCTGGATCTGTTGCTTCCTCCTCCTCTTTGCTGGCAGACTTCATTAACTCCAACAAATCCTCGTTCGTCAGGGGTTCAGAGTGGGCATTGATGAGATTGTTGACCTCATCTTGAGTGATGTCGTCAGAACCTTCGCCACCAAGTATCTTTGCCAGTTTCACGGCTTTGTCGACAGCCTCATGCTGAATTTCATCAGGTGAGAAGCCCTTGTAGTCATGGACACACTCTGGCCACAGCTTCCTCCAGCATGCATTGAGGGTTTCTTTTTTCATCTCCTTAAGAGCAGCTTGGATGACTGACAGGCACATCGCAATTGTAAAGTTACACCAGTAACTGTTTAATGTAAAATTCTTGTCCGTGTGCGTTGCATTCACAAGGTGTTGGAGAGAATTCCAGGTATAAAGAGCCTTGAAAGAATGGATCATGCCTTGGTCCATAGGTTGGATAAGGGAGATGGTGTTGGCAGGGAGGAACTCAGTCTGGGTTCCCTTGTAAGACAAATCCAAAGGGTGGCCACCAACATTATCCATAATGAGCAACACCTTCAAGCCCATGCCCAAGTCCTGGAGGTATTCCTTGGCTTGAGGATGAAGCACAGATGAAACCAGTTTGAAGATAGGATTTGGTAATCCATGCCTTAGGGTTGTACATCCAGTGGACAGGCAGCAGGTTTTTATTTTTGTTTTTGAGGGCCCTAGGGTCCGCTGATTTGTAGATGAGGCCTGGTTTCATCATATAACCAGCAGCACTGCCACACCTAACGAGCGTCACTCTGTCCTTGTGTGCCTTAAATCCTGGAGCTTTGGCTTCGCCCTTCATGATGTAAGTTCTGTACAGCATCTTCTTCTAGAACAAGGCAGTCTCATCCATGTTGAAAACTTGTTCGGGCTTGTATCCTTTCTCCTCTGTGATGCGCCTGATGGTCTTGGGGTACTTCTCCACGGCTTCTTTGTCGGCAGATGCTGCCTTTCCATGTAGAGAAATGCTTTTAATATTGAATCGTTTCTGAAAACTATCAGACCGTCCCTTACTGGCTTGAAAATCTTCAGGCTCCAGTGCTGTTGATGGTCCGGGTTGCGGTTCTCCAGTACCTTCTGCATCGTCTCCTGTATTGAACTGCTGGTACAATTTACATGCTTTCTCACGGATGATGTTACCGTCCAAGGGGATGTTCTTTTTCCTGCAGCTGGTACAATGTCAAGGCAGATTCCATCCTGATGTTTGTGTCTTTCGGCTTTTCCCGGTTAGGGGTCACCACAGCAGAACTCCGGTCCGCTAATGATTGGCACTAGATTTTTATATACTGGCTTGCCAGGCCCAATGCACAAACTTCAACAAAGGAACGCCCATGCACGCATGTTGCTACACAGAAGACGCTCTAAGTGAGAATCGAATGGGCAACGTCTAACTGTGAGGCGACAACGCTACCACAGCACCACCACCGCAGTCCTGATAATATTCTTATTTCTTATGGTCATCAACTTTTTGGCACTATCACAGAAACTTACTGATATGGTACTCCTGATTGCTGCCTTGTTCTTCTTTATGTAGCGTACGGTGCTTTTATTGATGCCGTAATGGCACAGTACTGCGGCATAACTTTTTAGTTCTTGGAGCAAATCCAATAGTTGAACCTTCTCTTGGAGTGTCTTAAACTTCCTCTGTGTTTAGGTTCATTGCCGGAAGCCTTAGAAGGTGCAAGGCATTTGGGCAGCATCTTAGGGCTTTAAGAAGAACAAAATGAAAAACACAAGAACACTGAGTGAAACAATCAAGATAGCTACATGCGGTAAACTGTTATGATGTGAGAATGCTGGACTGCATCTGCCGGAGATTAGTCACAGGGCAGCAGCTAATCAGCAGCAAAGAGAAATGAATAACGCTCTCGGATTGGCTACTTTCAAACCTCCCACCTCTGAGTACAAGGTGTTTCACCATCCCAAGCTGCTTTGTGTTCTCTCTACAGTACAGGTACTAAAAAACTTATACAGTACGTAGTGTATTATTTTTTTATATGGAAATTTAACTGAATTTACATTAATATTTTTCTCACTGCTTATCTTCTTTTCACCTTACTTTTCTTCTATGAAAGGCAAAGGCAATGCATGTCAATGACATTCTTCTGGTTTTAGCTTTGACAAGTCTTTAACTTTTAATCCAGTAATTTCTGTTCTATAAGTATCTGCTACTGATAATTCTGCTTCTCACTAGCCTTCTGTCACTACCAATTATATTTTATATGTAAATTTAGCTGAAATTACATTAATACAGTATTTATGTTACAAAATAAGTAAATTATATTGTTCCTATTAGCGAGGTTCTAAGGAAAAATCGGCGAACGACTGAGGCCGCAAACTCTGAACTGCGACTTTGCAGGGGTCAACTGTATTATAAAGAAACAGTAGTGAATAAGCATGGCCCCCAGATTAGTAAACCAGTGAAACTGCATGTTTGTAAGGCAGAAAGCAGATTTCCAGATGCCATCTGGCTGAACTTTGCTTGTGAGATCCATGTTTGATAAGCTGTTGTAGTACAGCAATGATTTTTCGTTATCAGAAGATTAATAAAGTGTAGCTGTTTAGTGACTAGAATAGAAAACTTTTCTAATTATTATTTGATCTGACTTTAGGCTCATCACCTGTACTACTGCAATAACACCAAAGAAGCAGACGGCAAATACAGTCAACAAATACGGAAGGCTATACGTTTTGTATCTGACAAAAATACAATTTCTTTGTGATGCTTTATAAAAAATATTACTCTAGTATGTCTCTTTTCATGCATTCAAAAGAGACACTAAAGCAGTGTATGGGTTCAAGATATGTATTGTACATAAACGTTGTCAGGAACTGTAAATGGAACATATATGTTTAGTTAACTGATTCACACATTCCTTCTAACACACTCGCACATGCAGCTCCATTCATGCCTGCACTCACTGGCTGACTACAAAATGACACTGTTCCCATACGTGATCAGTATTTGTTTGCATGTGCTATCTAGCTACAGTAGCTCTGTAGGAACAATACACACAATGATCTACATCCTCCCTCTTTGATTTGCTTCACATGTAATAGGAGAACAAGACAATATAGATATGCTAGATAGCATTTCAAAATTAATAACAATCACATTCAAGTCCAAGTTGCTGTGTATTTTGGATTGGGTCTGGAAATTCTACCCGATCTGGTAACATAAAAGCATTGACTATGTTTAGCAAGAGGAATAGTCTCTGGGGAATTCTTCTGAATAGTAACTTCAGTGGTAACATCAGGATTGCTTGAGGAAAACGCACTGTCCTGCAAAATGGGAACAAGTGTAAGGTTGCTCTAAGAAACAGAATCTTTGGCACAGGCAATCTGCTGCATTACTGGTTCAGAAACTGAAAGTATATGTTTCTTCTAAATTCCATTCCTTTTGATTGAACAGTATAGGATCTCGGTCCCTCACAAATATTTTTGATAACACCCACTCTGTCTTATCCTTTCGTTGTTTCCATCCCTAAGATTTCTCCTTGTCTTAGTGGTCTGCTAGGTTTATCATAGTGCAACTTTTGTGACCGACATTTCTTCAAAAGTTTGATTTTGATAATTTTGTTGTTGTTTGCATTTGGAATCAATAGTTTACTGATCAGTAAGGTTGTTCTTGTCTGTATAGACATTAATCTGTGAGCAGGTGAACTAAGCAAGTGGTCTCGGGGAATGTTCTGAGACTGAGAAGGTTAAGGAAAACATCGGTACCATTTCTCTTAGATTTCTCTAACAAAGATTTCATACTTTGGACTGCACGCTCAGCTAATCCATTGGACTGTGGATACTCAGAACTACTAGTAACATGGACAAAGCCCCAAGCCTCAGCAAATTTCTTGAACTGCTGATTGGCAAACTGCGTACCATTGTCAGACACAATGTGGACTACCATGCACAGAAAAATGTCTCTCCAGTTTTGCAATGACAGTGTTGGACCTTAGATCAGGAAGAAGGTCAATTTCAAACCAATTCAAGTAAGAGTCTACTAACAGTAAGTAATGTTGACCATTCCATTCAAAAATATCAGTAGCAACCATCAACCATGGTAGTATGGTAGTTCAGGAATCTGGTTTAGCTGACGTGGTTCTTTTTTTGGTGTTGTTTAGTACTATTGCAAATAGAACATACTAGAGTTTCTTTCTCTATATATTTTGACATAGAAGGCTAAAATACTATTTCTCTTGCCCTTCTTTTGGTAAAATGTGTACCCAGGTGTCCCACAGTGTAAATCTTGATATATTCTCATTGTAACACTGAAGGAATAACTACTTTAGGACCTTTCATGATGATACCATCTTCCACCATGTCTCTGTAAGGAAAATATGTCTGGACATCAAGTGGTAGAATGGTTTGTTGTATCGGCCATCCTTGACTGATAACATGTGTCAGCTTCTGAAGAACAAGGTCTGGAGCTGTGTGTTGTCTAAGTTCATCAAGACGTGATGAGGAAATATTTCTGACTTCCATGACTTCCAAGTCTGGTTTCTCATTGTCATGCTGTTCTGTTGTTTGTCTGGGTACTCTTGACAAAGCATCTGCAAGTATAAATATTTGCCTTTTGTATAGACAATATTGAAATTGTACTTTTGCAATTTTAACATCATGCATTGCAAACGTGCTGGGGCTGAATGTATTGGCTTTTTTAGAATCGTCACTAGATGCTGATGATCAGTCTCTGAACAGGTTTGCCATATTTATTAATTTGACATTTGTTAACCAGGTTAGTCTGACTGAGCAGAAGCCCTTTTTCAGTGGAGGCTCAAGGAGAAAAGCTCCAAGTCAATACAAGTAACATGTATAACAATAGTAATAGAATGGTAAAATTAAGCAAAAAACATTTCAAATTTAACAGAAAAAAGTAAGCTAGAACATATAAAATGCCTTAAAACAAATTAACTTACAGAGGGTGTATAGTGTGCTGAGAGAAAATAGCTAAGTAAAATGATCGCATACAGGCATAATAAAGTAACAAGCACATCATTTAAAAAAATGTACATTATATACAGGTGGAAGTCCCAAGGCAGGGTCACAGTCCGGTCTGCAGTGCAGTAGGCTGTGATAGAGAAATGACAGTTATATAAGAGGGAGTGTGGAGACAGTTGTTAAAGGAGTAATTAGAGGAGTTTTAGGGAAGTGAGGAGGAGCGGAGAATAGTGTTAAGCTGGATGATTGCATAAGCATGACTATGAGTTACGGAGGGTATACTTGAGAGCGGTTTTAAAGGAGTTAGGGTGGAAGTTTATTCCAGGCATTTGCCACTGAGTAGCTGTACTGGAGTTTGCAGATAGTTTTGTTGGGAGCATATACTTCCAGAAGATGCTGTTGAGAGCTATAGAGGGTTTGCTTGGGGGTGTAGGTACAAATGAAAGAAGAAAGGGAGGGGGAGGAGGAAGGTTCATGTAAGATAGAATGAGCCATAAGAACCTGGGGAAGTTGGATTTGATATTGAAATTCCAGCCACTGCAGTTTTTTAAAGGCTAGACATTGGTGAGTTTGGTAGAGGAGGTTGGAAGCAAATCTTGCAGTTTTATTATAGATGAGTTCCAGTTTAGAGAAAAGGTTGGACTGGAGGTGTGTAAGAATGGGGGGGGGCAGCATAGAGTAGGGTGGGGAATAAGAAGGATTGAATGAGGGAGAGCCTAGAGGAATTAGTGAGGCATTTTTTATATCTATATAAAAGGCCTAGCTTTTGATGTCTTTTTAGTACACTGTTGAGTGTGTAGATCAAACTTTAGCTGCTCATCTACAACAACAATGAGTTATGTGTGAGGTGAGGTGCAGCTGAGATGATAGTGTTATTGAGACAGGAGACAGTAAAGGTAGGTTTAAGATGATGGAGAAATTTGGGGAGGAATAGGAGTAGTTTAGTTTTTTTGAGTTTGAGTAGGAGTTGGTTGGAAGTTAACCATTTTTTGATTAAGAACAGAGACTGTTGGGTGAGGCTGTGAAGATGGGAGATATTATCAGAGCAGCAGATGATAATCGAATCATCAGCATACTGTATAACTGAGGATAGTGGAGAGGAAGAGTGGAGGTCATTGATAAAGATATTAAATAATAGTGGTCCAATGATGGAGCCTTACGGTACTCCTGTCTGTACATGTAAGAAAGGAGAGAGGTTAGATTGCCATTCAACTGCTTGTAATCAATTAGTGAGGTAGCTGCAGAACCAAGAAAGTGCAGGGTTGGAGACATTAAAGGTAGCTAATTTAGATAGAAGTAATCTGTAGGAAACAGTGTCAAAGGCTTTGGAGAAGTCCAGAAACAGGCAAGAGACTTATTATTACGAGAGTACGTAATAGAGTTAATGAAGAATGTCAGAGCAGTGGCTGCACTGTGTTTTGGGCAGAAACTATTCTGTGTAGGGGTCAGAATATTTTCTCGCAGAAGGTGGTTGAGGAGCTGTTTATGAATACATTTTTCAAGAACTTTAGATGGGGAGACAGGATGGCAATAGGTCTGAAATTTGAGGGATCAGTTGAGATACCACCTTTGTGTAATGGCATGACATAAAATTTCTTCCAGATGTCAGAAACAATGTTTTCTTTGATGGATCTATTAACTAAAATGGAGATGGGGTAAACTATAGAATTGGCAGCATTTTTTAGAAATTAGAAAATTATAATCACTGGCCTTTGAACATGTGAACACTACTGCCGAAAGCTCCTTTTCAATTTGCACATAATTCATCTCAGTTTGGGTTAAAGTTCTGAATGCATAGGATACTGGTATGCCTTCTTGAAGATGTGCTGCACCAAGACCATACCTTGAAGCATCACATGAAAGAGTTACTGGTTTGTGAACATCATAATATCTCAGAGTGGGTGGACAAGTAATTCTCTGTTTCAGAACTTCAAATGCTCTTTGGTGTTGTTCTAACCAGGACCAGTTTAGTTTACATTTTTGCATGTCAAGTCACATAACAGTGTTGAAATTTCCTTCAGATCTGGAGTAAGCTTTCCTAAATAGTTGATCACACCAAGAAAATGTTGCAAAGATGTGACATTCTCTGGAACTGGCATCTCAAGAATTGCAGCTTGCTTAGCATGGATCTGGTTGTAAGCCAGAACTAGTAAATAAATGACCCAGATAAGTAACTTCTGTCAGCTTGAATTTACATTTCTGAGGATTTGGTTTAAGATTGACGTCACATGCACGGTCTAGAACTTTCTTGAGGTTTCTGTCATGTTCTTTTCACCATTGACCCCCTACAGTAATGTTGTCTACTATGATAGCACATGGATAACCTGAAAAAATGTGTTCACGTTGGAATACTTCACTGGCAGAATTTTTCCCAAATGACATTCTCAAAAATCTGTACCTTCCAAATGGTGTACTGAAAGTAGTTAACAATGTAGATTTGTAATCCAGCAAAATCTGCCAAAACAAACTTTTTTCATCTAAGATTGAAAAAATAGTGGCATTTGGCATCAGATGATGACGTTTAAGCACTTTGTTTAAATCTCTGCGATGAATATATATTTGAATACCATATGAGCTTTTCTTATGAGCCATGACCATGGAGGATAACCATTTAGTTAGTTCTTTTACTGGAGTTATCACACCTGAATTCATCATTTTTTGTCTAGTGCTGTTTTTACTTTGCATTGCTACTGGAATTTTCGTTGCTGGTCTGACAACTGGGCTTACTTCATGGTTTAACCTCTTGGAATATGTGACTGGTAGCTTGTCAAGCTTGTCTTTGAAAATAGCATATTCACGAAAAATATTCTGTGTAAAACTATCATGATTGTTCAGACTTATATGGTGGATGTCTTTGTTAAATGAAATTAGTCCCATTCTCAAACTGTCTTTGTGGCCTCTTTTGACTACCTAAAACTGAAAGTCATAGCTGTTCCCAACAGAATGGCATGTGCAAACTACTGCACCATTAGTTTGAATCTCTTCACCACCATAAGCAACTAGCTTTACACACTTTGCTGAATCAAGTTTCTCAACAGCTTTCAGCTTGGCAGACATTTGTGCTGATACATTACACTTGGAGCCAGTATCCACTTTAAGCTCTACAGGTTTTCCATTAATCCAAAGAGTACATAAAATGTCACCCTTTGCTGCCAGATTACCAGTCTGTTGATAGTTCACTGAATTGTTTTATCAAGCACAGATACACCATTAACATAAAAAGTGTGCTTTTGGCTTTCTAACTGATCTACTTGCTTCTTTGGATGCTCTCTTTTATTAAAAGTATGTGCTACTTTAGACTTACAAAGACTTTTGAAATGATTCTACTTTTTATATATCTGACATTGCTGACCAAAAACAAAGCACTTTTCTCATTTAGGTTCATTGTTGCTTGCAGAATTATGACAGTTAACAAGATTACTTGTAGCTGCCCCATTCTGTTTATGATTGAAACTGGGTACTGCCACATTCTTCAGCTTATATCTCTTATTCATCTTAGCTTTGTGTATCACACTATCAACATTTGCACTAGCAGACACCGTATGCATGCTTTTGTTGTTTGTAAGCATATTTGTGTGCTTTTCTGTGAGCTCGTATATTTGACAAATCTCTACAGCTTTGCGCAACATTAAATCACTAACTCAAAGCAAAATCTTTCAAACTGCATCATTAACATCACACACAAGTCTGTTCTTTATCAACTCATCTCGCAAATCATCAAATCTGCACATTTTTGCTTTATTTCTTAAGTCAGTAATCTATGCTGCTATAGTTTCACCAGGTTTTTTATTTCTAGTGTAAAATATGTGCCTTTCCATTGTAATATTTGTTTGAGGTTACATATTTCTCTAAATTTACATTTTAAGGGCTTAGGGTCTTCCCGCGTTTCAGCCTGTATTACAATATGGCAGTTCCCCCTCCTCTGCATACACAGCAGGTGCATACACAAATGAGGGTTCCCTCTCAGTGGCTTCTGAGTGTGATACATTAAGAAGTATGACTGCCTTTGTACATTCATCTTTAGCAGTAGAAGCAGCCTGTATGAAAATATATTCTTATTCAAACACTTCCAGTTCTCAGCAATATTATCAAACACCAGTGGTTCAGGTCTGCAAAATCCCTCTGCCATCTCAACAAAATACATTTAAACATAAACATAAATCAGGTATATATACACCACCGGAGGTAAAACGCAGCTGTAGATTGATGAAAGCAGGAACAAAACTAGTCGAAGAGAGAAGTAAAAATCCACAGTTTATTTCAGCATAAAACCAGGTAAGCGCTTTCGCATAGGAGTTTCATCAGACCATCAATAAACAGTATACCCAACCCACCTTTATATAATAGTATCCCACTCAATAAATCAATTAAACAATCAACCATTAAAGCTGTGACTTAAAAATAATAAAACCAAAATAGAGACACAAGATGACACTATGACATAGAAATGCTCTTAGGACACAGTCTTGAAACACATTATCACATACAAAAATAAAACCATAATACATTCACAGAATACAATAAATAAAACAAAAAAACTACAAAGACAAGCTTTATTTACGTAATCTCCTTCTCTTCAAAATTGGCTTAATAGAGGCCCTTTCATTCAGGCCGTTACCCTGGTCTGCTCTTAAAAGAGCAATCCAACGAGTTTCCTTACACTCAGTGTGTATAATATCGCCTTCCCTGATGCTCGGTGCAATAACTTCAATCACCTGAATTGTAAACGTGTGAGTATGACTGAGCTCAGTGACGTGTTTGGCAAGTGCATTATGTGGAGACCTCTTCCTGATGTGATAGAGGTGTTCCCTCCTCCTATCACACAGGGGTCTGTTGGTTTTCCCAACATAAAATGCACCACATGCCAAACACCGAATCAGATATACATGTGGAGTCATACAATTACTAGCTCCCTTAAAATAGAACTCTTTTCGTAAATCAGGGTGATGGAAAACACCAGACGAATCAATATACCCACAAAAATTACACGCTCCACATGGTTCAGTATGGCCAAAAAGTGGTCTATCAGTATTGTATATCCCAGAACATAATAACCTCTTGAGGTTCTTATAATTCCTATACCGAAACAGGGGTGACTGCCTACGATATTACCAATATCATAATCTACTAAAAGAATAGGCCAGTGCTGATAAAACAGGTCAGTGACCTGTTTATAATCATTGGTGTATTAAAGGGGGACTTTAGTCTGACTATTTCTATTGGGTGCACAGGAATTATTTGATCCTGTAGATGGACCAAAATAAGGACACGCCCTAGTAGACCTAAGATCAACAAGATTAGACCAGTGTCTGTCCAACTCATCTCGGGTGTAACCTCTGTCCAAAAATTTTTTCTCCAGGCTGCTCATTTTCTCCTGAAATCCTACTGAAGACGGATTTAATCTAGAGTTAATACCTGTATATGACAAACTATAAGTGAACTTGAGACAGTCAGTCTGTCAGTCTGCTTGCCCCAGGGGTGATGATGCTTGACAGGAGGCAGTCTGCTTCTATAGACATTCATGTCAAAAGGAAGCGGAAAGTTAAACATTTATCTTCCTATATCTGTTAGTTTAGACAGTGATTTATTGGGCCTAGCTCAGAGGCTTTGTTTAGACTTTTCATCCTTTTAATTATGGTGTTACTGGTAAGAGAAGAAAGAATTCTTCATTTTCTGAATATTGCTAGTATATTGGACAGAAAAAAAATATTTTGATGGGACAAAGTCTGCTTTCTGTTCTCTGGTGACTGATTTTGAGGACAGTGTTTCTTCTGATAAGCCCTTATAAGTATTTTATTTTTTTCTGAAGCCATATCCTTAGTGGATCAGTTGTTTCAGTGAGAACATAATGGTATTCTACTGTCCTTGAAAAAAAATATCTTTATTACAACTGGAATTTACTCAACTAACTCCTGTTCCTCATGTTCTTTCGTCACTGGGAGAAGTTTTTATTAAAGTCTCTGATTTACCTGACAGCCAGCCTTCTGCCCCTATGAAAATTTATAGATTGTATAAAGTTTCCTCAGTCATACATATTTCTGTTTTCTAATCCCAGATATGATTCTGTAGTGATTTATTTGGTAATTCCTCCTGCTGCTAAACATCTGGTAAATGATAATTCTAGCCGCCCCCCAATAATAATGGTAAAGCCTTTGATAGATTTGGGGAAAAGTGTATATTTCTGCCACACTTAGTTTTAGAAATCTTAATTGTCAAGTTTATTTATTAAAGTTTATGCATGCATCATTTGAGAATATTAGGAACATTATAGCCACCTTTCTGTCTTCTGAGGAAAATCTTCTATGAATGCTCTTATTGCGTGCGTCTGTGTCTCAAATGACTAAACACTCCAAGTATATTTACAATTCAGCTGATGCATCTTCCTTCTACTGGAACAGTTATGAGAAGGCTTGCCTGGTTAAGTGCACAAAAACAACCTGAAGATGTTAAAAGCTAAAATTCTGATCTCTGCTTTAGATGAAGAGGTTGTTTGGGATCATCTGTTACTGAGGTTCTCAAAATGTGATGAGAGAAGGACACTGTTTCAGGGGATTACTCAAATTTTTCATCCTTCCTTCTCCAGTTTCTAAAAAGGTTTTACATGTGCCTCTATACAATTTTATAAAAAGCATAATAAGTAGCTACAAAAAAAAAAGAAAGGAGGTGCTCCCCAGAAACAAGGACAGTTCAAGAAGGCTGAATGACTATCTGCAGAGTACAGCCACCCTGGAAGACTTGTAAATCTTCTAGAAAATCTGGCTCTCCATTTGGTAACACATAATTGCAGGCAAATGAGTTCTGAGACTGATCCAAAAGGAATACAGATAGCAGTGGGAATGCATTCCTTTTTTTTTTCAGGGGATTCCACTTCATCCACAAAAATCACATTTCCTTTTTCTGTCCTATGTCTCAGGCAATCATACAGGGTGTCCCTCTTTCTCTGAGAGAAAAAAATTTTATTCAAGTATATTTCTTGTGCCAAAGAAAGAAGCGTATTGCAGACCAGTCTTTGATATTTCCTTTCTTAACCAGTTTGTGAATGTTCCAAAGTTCAAAATGCTATCCCTTTACAACATGTCAACTCCGATTCCCTCTATAAATTTCTAGTAACTCTAGATTTAAAGGATGCTTATTGTGTTTTTTAAACACTTTTACTGAATTATCACTTGTGACATAGGTACATTTATATAAAAGTAATCAAACTGAATTAACAACTTAAAATTAACAATTATGCTTCACATACATTGCTATGCATCATATAACCTATGCAACATTACATGAATTATTCAATTCCTGCTCCTTTTTTTTTTTTAAACAAGAAACATGTTTATTAAACCATTACTTACAGCATAAGAAATCATACATTTATATAAATTAAAACAAACCGCACCGACAGAATCTTAGTTGCAAGCATTTTATATTACAGACCATACTGATACACTCCCAGTTGCAAACATTATACATCACTTATAATCTACTCAATCATTTTCAGTCAAACATTACATAGCTCATTTATGTCCTGCCTTCTTTTAAACCTCATTCCTCCCCTGTATGTATTGTTCCCACAGTTCCCATTTTTTCATATGTAGTTTGTTCCTACCTTTTCCTAAAGATCACATTTCAAGTTGTGTTCTCTCTCCCACTATATTCACTACTTCTAATATAGTTGGTTTAGAGTTTGATTTCCATTTTCTAGTAACTGCTTTTTTGGCACCCACCATAATTAAAGATACCAAGGCCTTACCATGTCTAGCAAGTCCGATTCTTTATCATAGCAAAGAAAACTCATCTCCCTAGTGACACCAATCCACCCACTCAGTATCTCCGACAGTGCATCCCACAGGGAATCCTTAAAGTCTGTCTATAAGCTGCACTCCCAGAAAATATGTTCCCAGTTACCTCTTTCTTCCCCATCACACCTCCAACATTTGCTGTCTACCTGAGGAAAAATTCTCTGCAGTCTACTTGAGGTATAAAAATATTTATGTAAACATTTCAAAGCAAAAATCCTAACTCTTCTAGATTTTGTTGCATATTTGGCAGACATACATATATCTCATTGTTTCATTGTGAATCCAATCTTTCTTCCCAATCCTTTCTAACCTCCTCTGATTGATTATTATAGTTATCATGCAATATTTTATATTCTCTACTAATTATTCCTTTTTTAATGGCAACTTCCATTCTGGATTCTACTAAAAACTCTACCAGTGCTGGTCTTTCATTTAGGACCACCCCCTATTTCTTCCGCTTTGCCTATACTGTGATATCAATCCTTGATAGGGAAGGCAATCTTTAACCTGCAGTTCCAAATAAATTTTTGGCATCTTCCCATTCTATCTATCCCACTCTAGTTATTTGTCCCAATAACTTGGTTTTTTTGCCAGTTTTCGCCAATAAATTCCAGACCCTCTTGCCTATTGTCTATATCCCTAATTACAGTCATCCTTATTGTCATAGGTTCATAGGTATGTACTAGGCTATCGGCCCAAGGGCCTATGTAAGCCTAGCCAACAAGGTTCCCTGGCTTACGCCACCCAAGAAAGTTATTTTCCTGTGTCACTGTTGAGCAGAGACACAGAAGTGATCCCCGGGGTGTATTTCCTATTTCCCATCCACTCATCAAGATTTTTCTTGAAGAGTGCTAATGAAGAACTTTGCTTGACATAGATGGGTAGCCTGTTCCAGAGTATGGGAAGTCTCTGGGACAGGAATCTATCCCTCCAGTATGTCCTGTTTATTGTGGTGACAAGGTTTAGGTCCCTAGAGCATTTAGCTCAGAGGGTTGGGATTTCTTTAGGTGTAGCATGTCCAACAGCTCTAGTTTGACATAGCTTTATATGTTAGGCAGAGATCACCTCGGAGTAGGCAATATGCTATGGAACAAAGCTGGAGTTTTTTGAGACGGTCAGTGTAGGGCATTTGTTTGAGGCCAGTAATCCTCTTTGTGAGGTACTTCTGTGGCCTTTCCAGCTGCTGCAGATGTCTTGTGAGGTACATTCCAAAAGGGGCATTGTACTCTATAATGGGTCTAATGAGTGTCGAGTAGAGGGGAACAATGACCTCTTTTTTCCTGGATGAGAACTCTTTTATGATGAGGTGTGCCATGTAGAAGGACTTCCTGACTACTGTGGCAATGTGACTATCAAAGCAGAGACTACTGTCCACCTGGGTCCCAATGTCTCTTATCACACATTCGGTGTTAAGTAGATTGCTGCCTATGTGGTAGTTCATGGGTACAGAGTGTTTACCAAAGGGGATGACACTGCACTTTTGGCATTGAGCTTTAGGCCATGGCTCTGATACCAGGCATCTGTCTCAGCGAGGCCCTTCTGTAGGATGTCCACATCATTTGGGGACTTGACTATGGCTCCTAGTTTGCAGTCATCTGTGAACTTCATTAGCCAGAGGCCTTCTGTGTTAGCCTGTACTTCAGAGAAGTAGATACCAAACAGGACAGGTCACAGGACTAAAGCCTGTGGTACTCCACTTGTCAATGGTTTGAGGTCAGATTGGGAGTCTGCAACTTTTCCAGTGTGGGTTCTGTCAGTGAGCCAGTTGGCAACCCATCTTGTGACATAGGGATTTATACCTAGTTTAATGAGTTTAGCTATAATTCCAGAATGGGGGATGGTGTTGAAAGCCTTGGCGAGGTCAAGATAGGCTGTGTGAACCACCTTACTCTCATCTACAGCTTTGCTGACTGCCTCAAAGAAGTCGATCAGGTTCAGGAGGCATGATCTGCCTTTCACAAACCCGAACTGGGTGGGATCCAGAGTTTGGAGGTTACTAATGTCTTTGCTTATGAGTTCCATAAAGATACGTTCCATGACCTTGCAGACCAGGCTCGTCAGGCTAATAGGGCGATAGTTCCCAGGATCAGTGGTAGCTCCCCCTTTATGGAGTGGGATAACAGTTGCTGTGTGCCATTCAGTGGGCACAAAGCCTGATGTGAGGCTATTATTTCAGAATCTCATAGCATCATAGGATCATATTAGATTACTAGGCTATCGATTCAGAGGTCATTTTAAGTCTAGCCATTTCATCTCAATGTAATACCATTAAAATGCTAGTCAATACCCAAGACTGCATTTAGTGATGACTGCCCATGTCCAGGAAGATTGTGGGCACTATCCCCGGTAAGAATTTACGGTGCCCCATCCACTCATCCAGGTTCCTCTTGAACAGTCTCATAGAGGTGCTCTGTTTTCACATGAATTGGTAGCCTTTTCAAAGATGTGGCAGTCACTGGGAGATAAATCTGTCACTCCAGCATGTCCTATTTAAGTCAGAGGCCATATTTAGGTCCCTGGAACAGGTAGCCCTAGTCCCCTTTCATTTACTGATATGCAGCAAGTTCATTAGGTTTGGGTCCTGGATTGCTCTGTAGGGCAGGTATAAATCTCCCCAAAAAAAACGATACGATACAGAGTATAGTGACAGGGACTTTAGTCGGTCTGTGTAAGGAATGTGCTTCAGTCCTTTGATCTTTGTTAGAAACCTTTGAGGTCTCTCCTGTCGCTGCAGGTGCTTTGTACATGCCGAACGGGGTTTTATACTCATTTATGGAACAGATTAGTGCCGAGTATAGAGGGGTTATAGGCTCTTTCACTTTCAAGGCAATGATTTTACTAATCAAGTGTGCTATGTAGAAAGCCTTCCTTACTACAGTAGACATGGTGGTTGAAGTTAAGGTTGCAGTCAACTTGTGATTCCAGGTCCCTTACCACTTCATGGGTACTTAGGGTATTGTTGTTGATTTGAAATTGTGAAGGGACATTGTTTGCGCCAAAGGGAATGATGATGCATTTCTTTGCATTCAGTTTGAGATTGTGACTAATACACCAATTGTTGGTCTGCGTAAGACACTCCTGGAGTATACCGACATCATTTGGGGAGTCAATGATTGTGCCTGATTTGCAGTCATCTGCAAGCTTGGTCAGCCACAACCCCCTAGTTTAAGCCTGAACTTCTGAGAAGTACATACCAAACAGTAGGGGGCCCAGTACTGACCCCTGTGGCACCCTGCTGGTAATAGGTCTGCTGGTTGATATGGAATCACCTAGTTTGCTAGTGTGTGTCCAGTTTGTGAGCCAGTTGACAACCACACCTCTCAAACTTTTAGTGCAAGAAATCTGGGCAAAGCCTGATAAAATGGGGGGGGGGGGCAAAGGACCAAAAATAGGGACATATTTTAAATATTGCTTTTATAAACTTAAAGTTGCTAGAGTAACAGGGTTTGTTTTAACATACATTTTCTGAAGGATATGAAGTCTGAAACACAAATGTATGTTATTATTTAGCCATTTCAGTCCTCAGATCATCCAGTTTGCCAGAAAACCACAAATTTTATGAACAAAAGGTCAAAAATCTGGACAATTGAGATGCATGTTGGCCACCCATCTTACAATGAAGGGGTTTACATTCAGTTTGCTAAGTTTACCAGTAATGCCTGAATGTGGGATTGTGTCAAAAGCCTTTGCCAGGTCGAGGTATGCTGTGTGCATAGAATTGCCCTTGTCAGTGGCCCTGGTCACACTGTTAAAAAAGTCCACCAGATTTAATTAGGCAGGATTTGCCCTTGACGAAGCCGAATTGGGTAGGATCCATGGTTTGGAGGTCGCCTATGTCTGTATTTATGAGGTCCATAATCATACATTCTATGGCCTTACAGATGAGGCTGGTCAGGCTTATGGGTCTGTAATTCCCTGGATCTGTTGCTGGGCCACCTTTGTGGACAGGAACAACTGTTGCTGTTCTCAGTTCAGTAGGGACAAAGTCTGTAGTTAGGCTATGATTGAAAAGGATGCATAATAGTGATGCTTGCTCATGTTTAACCTGTTTACAAGTCAGCCTGGGAGGCTGTCTGGTCCCATAGAGGCTGTGTTTTTGCCTTAGACAAGGCTTTGAGGACCTGTTCTTCAGATATGTAGGGTGGGAGGAAGTTTAGGGGAAGGTCTGTGATGTTAGGAGGGTATAAGGGAGTGAAATTTTCACCAAACCTGTCCGCTAGCAGGTTTGCTATCTGTGTGGGGGAGAGCATGTGTGTGATACAGTTGTTCACTAGTTCTGCACATGCTTGGGTCCTACCTTTTAGGCTATGTACGTAGCTGTAAACGACCTTATGGTTATCCTTGGATGTACTTGCTATGTTTCTCCCAAAGGAGCCCGTAGATGATTTGACAAGTTGTCTTATTTGTCTGTTGCCAAGCAAATAAGAGCACTAGTGAAATCCTCTAAAGCCAACTTTGAGTCCAAATTAGCCACAGCTACTAGAGCCAGTCATAAGGCCTTCTTTACATATGTTTGGAATCTCAAAGGAAGCACCCAGATCTGTTCAGAACTGGTGGTCAAGGGCACCACATACACAAATGCTGTACATATAGCCAACATACTGGCTGACTATGTAAGTGATAGTACAGGGCTTTAGTGTAAGCTTCAGCATAGTTACCACTTCCAGTTTGGGGTGGGTCTTGGAATGCATTTATACCTCTGCCTAGGAGGGTATAGTTTACCTTGGTGAAGTTTTTTAGTCAGAGTATATTCCTTTGTGAGTTCTGGTGTTAGTGCCAGCTCAAAGGTGACTGCTTTATGGTCAGATTTAGCTAATGAGTATCTGACAGTTGTGGCAGTGCATCTGTTTGACATGTTAGTGAGAAACAGATCTAGAATGTTTGATCCACGGCATTTGAATTAAAGTCAAGGAACTTTTGTGCTAGCATAGGTTTCCCAGTTGATGGTGGGATAATTGAAATGTCCTGTAACCAGTGTTCAGTAAAATTTGGATGGTCTCCAGTTTGGTGAAGTAGGCTTTGTTGGTGTCGTGACCCAAGGAGAGGGATCTATAACTGGCTATAACTTGACCAGGGGTCTTACCCCCATAATCTGGACTTAGAGTAACTTCATGGAGTTGTCCAGTCTAACTAGATGGAATAAAACACCACCTCGTTTGGTTTTCACACATTTATTTTGTGGTCTAATGTAGTGGAAGGCATTGTAGCCTTGCAAGGCTGGGGTACTCTCTCAGGCCTTGAACCAGGTTTCTGTGACTGCACAGACATCTACATCTTCTAGTGATAGATGTGATTCCAGGGAGTGCAGTTTTTGGTTTAAGTTCCTAGCATTTAGCAGCATGACCCTTATCTTGTTCTGGTTGGCTAATTTCACATCGGTAATGTTTTTCTCCTTTCTCCATTCCTGTGTTGGCTTAGTTCTTAAAATACTTTCTACTACTTTATGGATATAATATTCTGTATGATTATTGTTATTCTCCTTAAAGTCCTGCAGTCTCTCCTTGTTTCTTGAGCTTCTCCCCTGTTTCAACATCATCCCTTTTCACTTTGAAGTTTTGTTTTCTGCTTGTATAGTAGTCTTAACTCTGCTAATGTGAAATACCCCTTCAAATTGGGTAATCCCAATCAACCCTGTTCTTATGGAAGAATTAGCTTATCCCACTTGACACTTGCTGTCTTCCCCTCCCAGATAAAGTCCTTCAGTTCTTTATTGCTACCCACAACTTCTCCTCTGGTTGATAAAAATATGCCTGACCTGTGTATACGGCTAAAGGGACTAAAACATTTTAACTGCTTGTATTTTACTATCCATACAAAGCTTCCATTTTTGTATTATCTTTTGTTTAGTCTCTTCCCACATATCCTTAGCTCCCACACTAGAATCATTTCAGTCCATAATAACCTCTGCAAATAAAGCCAGCTTTTCATGACTACCATGCCAATTATATTCTTAAATGTGTGAGTCCCATATTTTTTCAGGAAATGCAAATGGTTCCATTGCCCTGCTCATAAAGTCCCAGCTTACTCTGCATCAAGACCCACCAACAACAATGGTATTTTCTTACATTCTGCTTCCCTATAGATCATCAATGTTCTGTTAATGGTGCCTCCCTTCCACAAAACCACACTGATCCATATCTATCAGATTTTGGCATTACTTTTACCATTGTAGACAGGAACACTTTATATAATCATGGTGTATTATTGAAATGGGCCTGTATGAAGCTGGATCTGATGGATCCTTACCTACTTTAGGTATTACAGCTACCACTGCTTTTTTCCAGGAAGGTGGTACTTCTGTTAAAAACTTTCCAGATCTTTATCAGTTTTTTTTTCTCCTACCTTCCTACCTTCCACAGGAATACCATCTATTCCTGGGGACTTTCCTGTGGATTGGTTATACATCACAATTTTTATCTCATCTCCTCCTATCCTAACTATTAATAACTGAGGCTCATCTACCTCTAACCTTGGTGAATTTAATTCATCCATAAACATTTCATTTTGTATCTTTTCTTGATTTTCATATTTCTCTGCTTCATAGAGGCTCTCATAGAATTTTCTAAATATTTCTAATATCTCTACAGGATCTCTTTTATTTATTTATTTTACATTTGTTGACCGGGCTAGTCCAACTGGATACATGTCCATTTTCAGAAGAGGCACGGGGAGATGAGCTCCAATTAAGCTAATAAATCAGGAAATAGAAAAAAAAAAAAAAACATTGAATACATTGTTGCTGGAGATCAACATTGAAGAACTTAACATCGAAGAAACTTGACTACAAGGAATAGCAATACTGTAGTACTAGAAGCACATATATGTGGTATAGGGTTTGACATTCGACATGTAGAAGACTAGGAAAAAAAAAGAAAAGATTCAAACTAATTATTAAGATTGTTTAAAATATTACACTCAAAGTAAAAAAAAAAAGTTGACATACATACAAAGTTGCATGTGGATGACTGTTCCAAAGTATATACTCAGGGGTAGTTCCCAGAAAAGAGTAGACTAGAATCAGAGTAAAGGAGGCTTACTAATCTCACATTAGGGGTTTTGGGAGGGAGTAATACTGTACAGGGAGTGTTAGTCTGGGTTAGTACATGGGCGTAGCCATTGTGTTTTAAGGTGTATTTCTGGTTGCTTTTTGAAAAGTGGTAATGACGAAAGTTATGTTAGTTTGCTGGGAAGCCTATTCCAGGTTTTCCCCACAGAATTAGAGCAAAATAAATCACCTGCTTTGTTATAGGACTTCTGGATGGTTACTAACAATTTATTTGCTGACCGAAGGATAGCAACATTTCTGTAGGGGGAGATTAGGCTACTGAGAATAGGAGTATTGCTGGGATGATACAGGATCTTATGGGTGATAAGTTGTTGAAATTGTAGCTGGTTTTTCAGTTCTAGCCATCCTAGCTGTTTGAGATTTAGACAATGGTGGGTTCTAAATGAGGAGCCGGTGGCAAATCAGGCACTGTTGTTATAGGAGGTTGCCAGTTTATTAAGGTTACTTTTGGAAAGATTAGTATAAATGGGGGAGGTATAGAGGAGGGTGGAGATCAGATGGGTGTGGGCAAAGCTGGTTCTGGCTTCTGGGATAAGGAAAGGCTTTATCTTGTAGAGGGAGCCCAGTTGTCTGTTAACTGTTTTAATACTTGTGTTAATATGTGAGTCAAAGTTAAGGTTGTGATCAATTATTACGCCTAAGAGTTTGGTGGTTGAGTCAGGAGCTATGACAGTACCATTGTCAGATGTAACTGTGAGATCAGTTGAGGAGGATTTTAGTGTTGGAGTAAATGGAAATAAATTTTTTATTTTCTTATTTTTTTTTTGGCATTTGGGAGGAGGCGACCTTGTAGGAACCATTTTTCAACTGAGCCAGAGAGAGAAGAATATTGAGAACAATCAGTGAAGTGTGAAAGTCTGAAGGTTTGTTGAGATGTAGAAGAAGGTAAGAGGCTTACAAAGGATAGACTTGGGATGTTAGAAAAGTGATATGTGGATAAGTAATGCTGGGACAATAATGAGAGAGTGAGCACTAATAAGAAATGACTAGGAACTGTGTTATGGAGATTTGATAAAGGATTTCAAGACAGAAAGCTAATAGTAGAACATTACCTCGTGGCCAGTCACTTTATTGCAACAAAAATTCTCCTAAAGGGGAATATCAGGCTAAGGAGGGTATAATAGGGGAAGTAAGGGTTATTTAGATGTGAGAAGGGGGGTTTGGCTGCTGGCTAATGTGGCAGGGAAGCTTGCTTAACCTAGCAGTAGTTATATAGTAAATTTAATTGTTACAAATGGTAGCAGTATTACAACACATACTTTCACTGTTTTCCTTTCAGAGAATGACTCTCAGGGTGCAGGTAGTTTTTTTCTGTATTCTGGACTATATTTATAGATGTTCAGCAGGGTACATTCAGGTAGGCTAATGCAGGAACACAAGCTGGTACATGTAGAGAGAGAGAAAATGTAGTGAGGCAAACAGTACAGGAACTAGAGTTTACAGGCAAAGAGTTTTCACAGTTACTTGAGTAACCTCAGCAGGTAATCACAATATTCAAATCGTTTTCACAAAAATAAAATAAAATAAATAAATAAATAAATGGAGCTTTTCTCCCCAGGACAGACCAGTTCATCTATTCTTGTTAAAGGAAATAAACTAAAAGTACATAAATACATAATATGCTTATGGGCTTAGGCCCATTTGGAAGCTTAACTACAACACCCCTTGACACTGAGAGTATATTAGCCACCTCTGGTAATAATATTATTTCTACATAACCAAACCTGAATTTACAGTCTCCCATCCAGTTGTCAAATCTAGTTTTGAAAGCAGATAGGGTATTAGTTTATTTGATGTATGGAAGGAGTTTATTAAATGGTCAGGTGGTGCACCGGTTTATAAATCTGTCATGCAAGCAGGTGGTGTTAAACTTGCAGTGCATGTTGAGGCATGCGTGTGTGGATGCCCCTCACTGGTGTTAGCGGTGAGGATTGAGGCTCCTTGATTGCTGGGCCAGTGCATGGGCCCATTCCCTGTCTTGAGAGCTCATCTACATTGGCATTGCTACACAGACATATATGCTTGCAACCCTAGGCTCCATCTTAGCAAGTTGGCATTTTGCTGGCTGGCTGTGTTTAACCGTGTTAGGGGGTTGTGATCTGCCACTACACTGAATTTTCTTCCATACAGATAAGGCTGAAGTTTCTGCAGTGCCCACACTATGGCTAGACATTCCTTTTCTACAGCTGCATAGCATTCCTCCCTGGGTTGGAGCCTAAGACTGAGATAAACCACTGGGTGCTCTTCTCCCTCTGAAGAAACCTGGCTAAGTACAGCCTCCACCCCATGGTTTGAAGCATCCACCTGCACAGCAAATTCTTTGCTGTGATCTGGACTGGCTAACACAGGGTGTCCTCCCAAAGCTTCTTTAAGCTTCTAGAATGCTTGCTCACATGCTGTGGCCTACATTACCTTATCTGGCCTGTTCTTCCTTGTCAAGTCTGTGAGGGAAGCAGCTATGGTACTATAACTGCGATGAACATTTTGTAGTATCCTGTTCACTAAGAATGCCATCACCTGCTTTTTGGTAACAGGTTCAGGTCATGCCTGAATGGCTTCTACTTTGGCAGGTTCTGGCCTGATCTTACCACTCCCCAATCTATGTCCCAGGTAGGAGACTTCTGCCATACCTACCTGACATTTGCTAGGCTTGATGATCAACCCTGCCCTTTGTAGTCTGCCCAGCACCTCCCTGACATGTTGAAGGTGCTCTTATCAGGAATGGCTGTAGATGGCAATATCATCTAGGTAAGCAAGGGCAAACCCTCCTGCTCCTGCTAGGACATGATCTACCAGCCTCTGGAAAGTTGCAGGGCATTTTTCATCCCAAAGGGCATCTTTGTGAACTCATACAAGTCAAAAGGCTGACCTCTCTAGCACTGGGAGTCAAGGGCACCTGCCAGTAACCCTTGATAAGATGAATGGTGGTAAGATACTTAGCCCCACCCAGCTGCTCTAGGGGGCTCATCTGTCCTAGGCATGGGGTAAGCATTTGACTGTGTGTGACTATTTAATTTTCTGTGGTGCACACAGAACCTGGTGCTGCCATCCTTCTTTGGCACCGGCACCACTGTGGAGGCCCAGAGACTTTGGACTCTTGTATTACCCTTAGTTCTTATGTCTCCTGTATCTCCTCCCTCAGAGTCTGTTTGACTTTCTCAGGCACCCTATAAGGGGCCTGCCTAATAGACCTTTGGGGTCCTGTATCCACCTGGTGCTGCACCAGGTGGGTGCACCCTGGTTTCCCAGTGAACACGTCCCCAAACTCCTGTAGCACTGCTCGGATTTCTTGAACCTGGGTAGGAGATAGCTGCTGGGACATTGCTAACCCTTCCACTGAGGTGTCAGTCCGAGCCTCACTGAGGAGATCAGTTACCAGATCTCCCTCAGACTCCTCCTGCAATCTTTCTTTGTTATAGGCTCCTTAAATCTGGCAACAGCCCTTTCTACTGTCTGTTGCCTGAGTCATTGTGCTAAAAGTTTTTGTGCTGTAGTGTTGTTATCAAAAAACAGTTGCTTAAGAGCAATCTTTCTAAGCTTGTGCATGTTATTGAAGTAATACCTTATTTTCTGCATAACATTCTGAAGTTGATCCTCTTCTTGTTTTGTAAGATTCCCCCTATTCTGCAATACTTTTACATTTGTCAGTCCCTCTAAATAATTCTTGTTACTTCCTAACCATAGCTCCCTTTCCTTTATTTCCACCCTATCTTTAAGCTGTACTCGGTTGCATACTGCTTACTCAGAGGTGATCTCTGCTTGACATACAAGGTCATGTCCAACCCAGAATTGATGGATATGCTCCACCTAAAAAAAACAAATCCCTGAGAGCCACACACTCTAGGGATATAAACCTTACCACAATGATAAATAGGACGTGCTGGAGGGATAGATTCCTGACCCAGAGACTCCCCATGTTTTGGAACAAGATTCCAATATACATCAGGCAGAGCCCCTCACTAGCACTCTTCATGAGAAACCTTGACGGGTGGATGGCAAACTGAAAATTTACCCCGGGGATCACTGCAGTGGCTCTGCTGGACAGAGGCACATGGAACTAATCTAAGGGGGTGGCAAAAGCCAACACACTCTGGCTAGGCTTATAAATACCCTTGGGCAGATAGCCTAGTACTTACCTATGAACCTACCTTAACTTTATCCCACTCCCTACCTACATTTTCAGAAGTAATTTCTCTCCTAACAGCTTCTGAATAATCTCCACTACCCATTCCTTAATTTCCTCTCTTTTCAACAAATAGGTGGGAAAGCATCAGTCTCATTTTTATTTTACCTATTACTGGTGCATGATCTGAAATAGTTACTGGGTGGGTATGAAAACCTTCAATTAAATGCAGATGTTCTTGTGAAATGTACATTCTGTCTAGCTAAGCCCTGTTTTTTTATATCTTGGGGAATAATATGTAAATTCACTCCAAACTCCTATCACTGAATTCACATCTCCCATGCCAAATATTTTCATAAATTTATTCAAAAATCTACCCCCTTTGTTATATTTTCCCTTCTGGGCCCCCCCCATACACATCTTCGCTGCCAGAAATTAAATTCCAATCCCCACCTATAAGTAATATTCCTTGCTAAAAACTGATCATTTCTCCCAGAATTTTCTTAAGCTCCACTACAGCATTTTTAGGTGGAATGTAAATACATGCCAGTGTAAGCCTCCTTTCTTGCCAGTAGCCCCTTAGCACTGCAAATCTGCTATTATCTTTTTATCTTCTTTGATCACTATTGGAGTTCCTCTTGCAATTAATATTAAGTACTCTTCTTTTCCTTTGTCCCAGTTATTCTGCTTAATAACCATCCTGAAAACCTTTCTTTATCAAATTAACATGTTCAATTATTTCTGTGTCTCCTGTAACATAGCTATTTGCACTCTACATTTTTAATATAGTTCAATACCCTTTCTTGTTTGTATTTATCTGTGAGGCCATTTGCATTTAAAGACATTAAATAAAGCATCATTGTATTAAGTTATTATTCCCACCTTTTATGTATAGCACCTTTTTTGTTAAATGTCTAGTTCCAGCTTTTGTGTTACATGCATACACTGGCAGGTTGAACTTTTATACAGTTGTTTCTTGTCATATACATTTGAACCTATATCACATCCTATAATACTTTTTGTTTTATTGAAAGCCCTTAAACAAAAAACAAACATACCCCCCCTATTAACTTAATACTAACACACAAAATTATCTACACCTTCAAATATTGAAGTTTTACCCTCCTAATAGGAACAAAAGTCCCAAACTGACAGCTACTCTCAGAGACTTGAGTTAACCTAAAAGAAAGTCATCCATGGTAAGATGCATGGTCAGCCTGTGCTTCGACTAAATGCTGATTTGTTTTGTCTTTATCTTTATACCTATTCCAACTGGGAAAACCCCTGAATGTTTTCAGATAAGACTATCTGCTTTGGGAAACCCCTGAATGCTTTCAGATAACTTTATCTCCTAGACAATTTCTCTTTTCTTTTTTTTTCCTCAACCACTCACTCACCACCAGACTGTAACCAGTTTCTCTTTATCAGATTGTCTCCATGGAGACATGAGAACAAGGCAGCCAGTTTCTCTTTATCAGATTGTTTCTATGGAAATGTGAAGACTAGCTGCAAAATTGTTACTGAGCATACATGTATTTGCTAGAAAAAGCCTCATAATATTCAATGTTCTTTTTCATTTACTTGCTCTCTCTTAAAACTTGTTACTAAATCAATCTAAGATCTTTAATCCAGTCATTTCCCCATGCAAGAATGAGAAAAAGCACATTATTTTTTCTTGTATCATGCTTTTTAACCAGGCTCTTTTAGTACATTGCAGTGCTTACATTTCTTAAAACTGAACAAGAAGAGAGAGAGAGAAGGAAGAAAAGAAAAAAAAAAAAAAAAAGAAAAAGAGCAGCACCTGTTTACAATCCCCATTACACTTAAAAATAACTGAAAAAAACTTTGTAGCATGATACAGAAGGGAGCACTGTACTCAATTATGGGCCAGAGGGAGGCTTGGTACAATGGCACTATGACTTCCTTTTACATACCCTTACTTATAAGTTGATCCTTTACTTATAAATTGATCCACACAGAATGATTTCCTCACTACTGTTGCTACCTGATGGTCAAAGTTTAGGTTACTATCTATCTGTGTTCCTAGGTCCCTCACCACTGGATCTAATTTTAGATGTGTGTTATCAATCTTATAATTTGCAGGGATATCTGATTTACCAAAGGGGACCATTACCCATTTTTAGCATTTAGTCTCAGACCATGGTTTTGGCATCAGTCGTTTCTCATTTTTAAGCCTGTTTGTAGGATGCCAACATTGTTTGTGGATTTGATGATTGCTCCCATCTGGCAGTCATCAGTGAACTTGGCGAGCCAGAGGCCCTCAACACATGCCATCACTTCAGAGAAGTATACACCAAACAGGAGGGGTCCCATCAGGTTTCATATCAGAAGTGGATCTGCCTATCCAAACATGGGGTCCAGGGAAGTAAATATTGTGGGAAGAAATATCCAGGGAATTGTTATGGCTAGGCTAGTATAGGCCCTAGGGCCAATAGCCTAGTACCAACCTATGTGTCCTGTCAGTTTGATATCCACCCGTTAATGTAAGGGTTTATGCCTAATGTATTAATCTATGATCCATGTGTGGGGGACTGTGTTGAAAGCTTTGTTGAGGTCTAGCTAAATGATGTGTACTATTTTTCCTTCATCCATGGCCATAGTGACTTTCTTTGAGAAATCCACCAGACTGAGCAGCCAAGGCCTACCTTTGACAAACCCAAATTTGGGCTTGGTTGAGTGAAGATTTTCTATGTCATTATTGATCAGGTCCATGATAATTCTCTAGGAGGCCTTGAGGATAAGACTGGTCAAGCTTATGAGGTTATAGTTCCCTGGGTCAGTTGATGCCCCCACCTTGTGCAGAGACATCTTTTGCATTCCCCAAAGACCATCTGGAGGCTGTGGTTAAAGAGGGTTTCTAGTGGCCCTGATTGATTCTGGCTGTTTAAGCTATTTAAGAAGCATCCTGGAATGTTGGTACCTGCACAGGCTATGTTTTTGGCTTTACTGAGAGTAGCAAGGACCTGTTCAGTAGTAATGAAGGATAGGGGGATTGTTGCTGGTATTTCATTAGGTGTGGTAGGAGGTGATGGGGTGAAGTTTCAACTGATCTTGTTGGCTAGCAGGTTTGCCATAGTTTCAGGATTGGTGCAAGTTTTGCTGTGAAAGCAGTACATTGTTTGTAACCTCAAGCAAAATGCTAAACAATTTAAAAAAGCCGTATGGTATGTTTCACACGGGAAGCTATCTTTGCCTCATAGTTTGCTTTAGCTGATTTGGCCAGTTCTCTAATTTGTTTGTTTAGACAGTTGTCGTTTTGCACTGTTTTGTCTGTTCTTTTTTGGCTTTGGATAGGACTTTTTTCCTTTCACTGAATAGCTGATTTATGCTAAAGATCCACCAGGGTGGTTTATTTTTGCCAGTGATCATAGGTTTGACTCGGACAGGTAGTGCCTCCACTATGCAGCTATGAATGTGGTTGTACAGTGGTTCTCTGTACAGCAGAGAGTAGGCCTTATTGACATCTGGGTCCACAGGGGCTTGGATGTTTAGTAAGCTGTCACTTGGAGGTAATTGGCCTTAGCAAAGTTCTTAACAGGTTTTGAGTTTGATGGGGGTTTTAAGTTAGTTTTAATAATAAAGCAGATAATTTTGTGGTCAGATCTTACCAGGGAGGAGTTAATGCAAGGGAGGGAGCAGCATCATCCCATGTTCATGAGTACCTGCTCTATGATATTTATACCTCTAGTTGGGGAGTTAACTAGCTGCTTGAGGGTGTTTGCATTGACAAAGCCAAAACCCTCTAAGCAAGTGAAATATGGGTCGTACAGGTCTCCCAGCTTATGGAGGGGTAGTTGAAGTCATCCATAGGTATGGTGTTAGGCTAAATCTTGAGAGATTCTAGTAGGTTTAGGTAGGAGGTGGGGTTTTCCAGACTCATGTTAGGGGATATCTGTCAAACAAAGTTATGATAGGGTGTCACACCTATGGTTAAGTAAGTATGGAGCAGCAGAAGCGAGTCATGTTGTTGGGCCAGTCTAGCAGTATACTTTATTTTTCTGAACACCTAGACACCACCACCATTTGTTTTATCCTGATCAAAATATAAGAGAGCCATTGTAGCCTTTGATAACCGGAGTGAAATCCACGGTCCTGAACCATGTTTCCATGACTACACGTCTGCATTCTCCAAGGTGTGGAGTGGTTCTAGCTAGTGCAGTTTTTTTATTTAAACTCCTAGTGTTGAGCAGCAGTACCTTTAGGTGGTTGTGAGTGATTTTTGTTAAGCTGGAGGGTTTAACAACTTGACAGAGCTTAAAAAAGGCACTATGGGGCTAGACAAAATGATTGCAACTATACAGAAGCCAAGTGATAAGTGCAAACCATCTGTGGCAAAGTATTGTGGTTTTTCAATCATGTCTCCCCAGGCTGACACATACTGGGTCCCCTTGTTGTGACACCAGAAAGCCAGTTGTTGAAGTAAATCATTTTTGGTGGTACTGTGGCATCATCATTGGTGAAAGTAGGATGCTACTCAAGGCCTGATTCATTCCTTCCTGGGACACATTCAGAGAGCTCCATAATGTCTCTCTTCATTTAGTTCGGTGAGATATGTCTTAGGTCATTTACGTCCACATGGATTATAACCATGTCATACTGGTAATTATGGTTTAAAGAACTAAGTACATGTGTGATTTGACACACCCTGGCTCCAGATAGACAGCTCACTCTGATCTCCTTCTTTAGCCTAAGAGGGACAACAATATGTCTTACAATGGAATCCCCCAATAATTAGAATGTTTGGCTGTGTGATGTGCTGCATTATGGGCTTGGAAGAGGGGCTATTATGATTTTCATTGCTGTGTGTTGTCTTTATTTTTGAGTGTGCACGTGGCCACTGAGAGATGCTTTTAGGACATCTTGGAGGTTTGGGTAGATTACAAGTGAGTACCTCCACATGTCTGTTTATTTTTTAATGTTGGTAGTGAGTGTTTTGGCTGTAAACCTAACAATCTGGTTTGCATTTTTCATGTGTGTGTATGTGAGAGCTTTGCCTCCAATGGTATTATGTAGCTTCATCTCTCATATACTGTGCTTCTCTATTCTAAAATTTAAGTGGTTGACAATGAAAATGCGGCAGTTACTACACAGGCTCAGGATGCTCATATCCTCCAGGCTAGAAACAGAGATGACAGGGAAGCACCTATCTATTTTACTGGATCCTTAGTGGAAGGGAAGGAGTAGGGGATAGTCACTTAATGGTCTGAGTGAGTGTGCTTAGTAATATACTATAAGATGATCTGCAATGATGCTTCCTCTTGCACAAACCAGGAGCTCTACAAGCAACTATAAACAGTGGATGACCATAAAGATCTTTTTCTCTAGGGGATTTTATACTGGAGAGGTTTGCGTATAAAGGCACTGGTAAATGCATTTGCGCATTGCAGAGAAGTGAGGTTTTTATACCAGCAGAATGAAAGACTAACACAGCTAAACCCTCAGGCAAATCAGATAACACGATAAGCCTTCCACCAGCAGTTATCAATTTGGATGGGTTGAATCAACCCTCTGTTGCCACCAGAGTTTGTTTTTCTTGTTTTTTTTTTCGGCTTATCCCGGTTAGGGGTCGCCACAGCGGAACTCCGGTCTGCTAATGATTGGCAGTCGACTTTTATAGTGCCGAGTTGCCAGCCCGACGCCCAACCTTCAACGAAGGCACTTCCATTCACGCATGTCTTTCGAACGCCACTCGACCGCAGGGAGGACATGCAGACTCCACACAGAAGGTGCTCCAGCTGAGAATCGAATGGGAGAACCTCTTGCTGTGAGGCGACAACGCTACTGCTGCACCACCTGAGTGCAGAATAAAATCCTCAATGTAAAATTAACTGGTTTTGAGCTCGTGCAGTAACACATGCTTTACAGCAAAAGACAGAACTCCTGCAGTATTAGTAATCCTTGGAAATAAGTTCTCAAACCCTGAAAAATGTTCCCAAATACATAAAAGTATGCACAAATGTAGGAAAACTTCTTTAAATACAGAAAAACTTTGCAAAACTTAGAAATATTTTGGCAAACTCAGGAGAACTTCGGTAAACTCAGAACAGCTTTTGCAGTATCACAGTAGGTTAGAAAACATCAGGATACTGTTTAAAACGACCTAACAGCAGTACAGCAACAGATGGCATTTCTTCAGGCTGAAAAACAGTGATAAATTCAAATAAATCAATTAATACTGAAAAGAACTGTTAAACAGCACTGAGATAGAGCAAGTGACAAAAAAACAACAAAAAAAAACTTGTATATCAGCTTTATAGTTACGCAGACGGCTTAGATGCAAGCCAAGGGTCTTGTAGTCACAGGAGTCCAAGCCAAGCACAAGGAAACTCTGAACAAATATGAAAATCAACATCTAAACTAACTGTATTTGAAGTATTGAGTATTGTAAAAGAGAGAAAATATCTGGAATAGAGGGATCTTCAGAAAAGGGAAGGAGTAATTGCATAGAAATAAATGGAATTTGTTGGAACAAAATGTGCAGTATAATGTTCAGAAAGAGGAGTAAGGTCTTAAAGGCAGGAACTGAAACATTTGTGCAATACTGGATTGAAAGGTAGTTGTTATAAAGAAAGAAGACGTGATGTATACTGTTTTTTAAATAGAAAAATTTTAATATGGTTTGTTTTCTTTTCTGTTGACATATGTTTGCCTGTGTCTTAAGTGATACTTTAATAACGGTGTTTAAAATACATACATAAATAAAATGCTTGGCTACAGGGATTTGTTAAAGAATTCTCAGTACAGTGGCTGGAGTTACCTTTTTATCAAGTATTTCTTGAAATGCACTCCTAGCTTGGTTAATGGTCTTTAAATTTACAGGAGAACCCTCTCCGTTTGGATTGTAATACCAGATGCCAACCAAACCATGCCTTCATGGCCTCTATATCCCTTTCTTTTCATCTACCTTGAGTACAATCTTTGGCCTGTTTTTTCAGCTTAGTCTTGAATGTATACCATTGCAGGGCAATGTATTGTGCCTGATCTACCCCCAGATCACCCTCCCCAAAAGCCCAATAACTTCAAAAGCAACTGCTGAAATATGCCTTCTGAACAATGTGTACTGAGTTGCCAGTGTTTTTACAAGTGATAAATCCGAAGTCTTAAACACAGTTGCAGCGGTGGAAGATCAGACAAACAGGGATAGTCTCAAGGGATTCTGCCAAGTACAAATGCCTATGTGTAGTAATCATCCTATTCTTGAGAACTGATGAAATCTCAGGGAGAAACACATGTATGTATTATTAGGCAGGCATAGTTGTGAGTGCATATGCACTGTCACATTTTATTTCTTATTTATATTTTGTTGACCAGATCTAGGGCCTGTTTTCAAGGAGGAGCTAATATATTTGTACTTACTGGGAGAAATTTTGCCAGGGCACTGTAGATAGTAGTAGGTGGAACAGAAATCAGGAGCTGCTACAAGATATCGTGGAGTACCAGATGAATGATACTACAAAATCGTAAAGAAACAATGACACTGTGATAAAATAATATGCTCCACCAGATGCTCCAGAAAATCCTTCTGAAAAGTCCCAGTGAGAAATGATGGCATGGACAATACCAAAGATTGTGAGAATGAATTTGCAGTTCTTGGAAAAAAAAATTGTAATGGGGTCTCAGAACATTTTTTGCCACAGTGGGGAATAAATGTGTATTGCACCAGGTAGTGGAAGCTACAGGAAACACCAGTAATTTATCAAGGTAAACTGATTATGACTGCTTTCTGAATGAAGGAATGTTGAAAATGAACCAGGACTGCCTCGAACTACTTGGGCTGTTTCTTAAACTTAACACTTTGTAAAAGCTGCTTCAGCAATATTTATATGTATGTTGGAGCATCAGTGGGAGAATGTGGTTAATTACGATTTACACGACAGGAGAAGCCAGATACTTCTTGTGGAGCAGTCTTGTAAGCCAGCAGATGACAGCAAAAGATAAGAGAACTGTCATTCATTTCAGGGAGGAACCTTTAAGTTTCTTTTGAAACTGTTCAAGCACTAGGCATGTCTTCGACTTCATATGAAAAAGAAAGTTTGACTGTGAACCATGCAACTGTTCTATTTTGTTATTGAAATAAGACAACACTTAAAATGAAAGTTATTATTTACCAGACAAAGGAATATGTTAATTAGGGATAGTGTGCGGAGTGTTAGTAACACTGCTGGGAAGCATTTATTAACTTAAAGCAGTAAATAATAGGCTAGTGCATGCATAAAATATTGCAAACATAAGACAGGATATGGGGCCTTGTTTTCCATGCAGGGTAGTCCTAAAATTGTTACATGTATAGGGCTGAAAGGCTTTTTTGCAAATGCTTGTGCAAAACAAAGATGTAGTATTTGTGGGGAATGAGACCATAGTCATAAAATGAGTGTCGCAAAATGAACAATGTGGTAGAGAGGGAAATTTTCATGGACTATGTATAAATGGAATATGAGGCAATTTCTGAATAAATTAATTCTGGAAAAGAGGAAGAGAATAAGAGAATAATGGTCCAGGCCAAAAAGGCAAAATGATGAGGCAGGTGGAGTGACACTACAAGATAAATTTGATAGTATACTGGGCAGAAAATTAAACTGAGACAAAATTCATCTGAATGGAAGTGCACATGGAGTATAAGCAAAAGAGTTATGAATAGAAAAAGAAACAGAAGACTAAAAGGAAATCCCCACATTAAATGTGTGCTCTAAATGTACTAGCCATTAAAATGGACAGAATTAAAATGGTTGCCTGTGTAACAATTGAAAAAAAGAACACAAAGAAAGTATATTATATATTCAGGACTGCATAATATTTGTAAAAGAAATTTATTTTAGATGTGGATGGAAAATAGTGTAGAACATTAAGACAAAAGAATTTCTGGACTGTATATTTTTAGCTACTGAATGAAAATACTGTTACAGGACAATATGGTAGTTAAAATGGGGAAGAGCAAATGTTATAAACTTGAAAGATAACAGGGATTGTAGGTTTAAAGTAGTATATGCAACACAGTCTCAAAGGAAATAGTTATTTTAAGAAAAGTGAAAACAAAAGGTTGGTAGAAATATTAAAAGCATGTTATATTTAATCAAAAATGATATAAAGTATGTTTACATAGCAGAGAAATCAGTTTAAAAATATAGATAACATTTTAGTAACTGAAACTTGAGTGATACTGCATGAAGGGGTAAACATAAATGTAGTTTCTGATCATAGGAGGAGGTATTGGTCATTTTATTTTAGGACAGATAAAATCTGGAAGGGAGAAAGAAGGTCTGGGTTAAGAAAAATTAATTTTGGAAGGATGATGGAAGGCAGGTGTGGCAACAGTTATGGGAATAGTGTGCAACTGTTAAGAGTGCTTTACTGGTGGGTAGTATTTAGAGAAAATGTGATGGCAAATTATGTACTGTGGGAGAAGGAGAGCTGGAAGGCAGAAGAATGGAAGTTTAGTAGGGCAAAGGTGCTAAAAATTATTACAAAGGTGAGTCAATTAGAGAAAAAGTAGCAGCTTTATGAGAACTTGATAAAAATATAAAAGGTTAGTTATGTGCAGAAAATATACTGTTAGGGACAGGAAAGGGGAATTTTCATCTCTGTTGGGGAATGAAGTTGTAAAAGCACAAATGGATATGCAAAGCTTCTTGGACCATGAAGGAGGAGCATTTATACAAGAGAGAAGTTGAAGAAGTGGGTAGATGTGCACTTGCAGGAAATGTTTGAGTAAAAAGAATAAGAAAGAATTGTAATAATCAGGTGTTTGATGAATTAATCAGGCAAAAGACTTAGAGAAGTAAATGTAGAATAAATTAAAGCAGTACTACGAGAAGTAGGTGCAATTCATATAACTATCACAATCAAACTTTGATACAGAAAGGGATATTCAAAATGTAAAGTATAAAAGAAGCAATAGTATTGTGAAGTACCATGCAGGGCAGAGTACAGGTAATTAAGGATTGGAATATGAAGGAATTTTTGAAATCAGGTGAGATTCTGTAAGGGGTTGAGTGATATCAGGGTGTATGACTGAGCAGTTACATGTCCACTTGGTGAAAATTGTTGATTGATGATTGTGTAATTCAGTTTTAAAAGTAGATGGGGACTGTTGTACACAGATATATGAAGGTAAAGAATTCCAAGTTTTGGCAATACTCCAAGAGTATAGTAGATGACCAATGGGTAGCTTGGGTTTGTGAACTTGGAGAAGAAACTGATGTTCAGACCTTAAGGGCCTACAGGGGCTGTAAATGGAGAGTAAGGAGTTGACAGCGGGGCAGTTCCAGCCATTCTAATTGTTGTAGGACAATTCAGTGGTGTATAGAGTGGTGACTATTTGTAGCAAATCCGGCAACCTTATTACAGCATGTTTCTATTTTTATCATCAAGGAAGACTGTAGTTTGGTTAGTAAGGGGGCACGATAGGTTAGTGATGGTAAAAGGTAGGATAAGGCCAATGTTTGTTTGGACGGGAGGGAGAGAAATCTATTCTGTCTGTAAAGCACCCGAAGTTTTTTGTGGATCTTGTTTATATTGTTGTGTATATGAAGGTCAAACTTGAGATTTTCATCAATTATTACCCCTAGCAGTTTGGTATGTGTTACCAACTCAATTTTGGTGGAATTAAGAGAGTATATTTCTAAGTTGGTTAAAATAATAGGAGTGTTTCTTTTGGGAGTAAATATCATAAGTTTAGTTTTGTTAGGGTTTAAGGACAGGTGTTTTTTGTGGAGCCACTTTTCAAAACTGAAAAATGCAGCTTGAGTAGACTGTTGAAGTAAATTTGGAAGTTGGGCTGAACAGACAATAGTCGAATCATCTGCATACTGAACTAAGGAGTCATGCTGGATGGATTGATGTAGATTGTTGATAAAGATGTTAAACAAAAGGGGGCAAAGAATAGAGCCTTGGGGTACCCCTGTAGGGTTGTGCAACAACGGGGAAATTGAGTTCTGCCATTTAACAGTGTGTTTTCTGTTAGAAAGATAACTTTTAAACTAGTTAAGGGATTGGGGAGATAGACCTATACTAGAGAGTTGGGATAGGAGGATAGGGTGAGAGATTGTATCAAAAGCTTTAGATAAGTCCAAAAACAGGGCAGATACAATGTTTCCCGAGTCCCGAGTCTTATTGACTGTGTCTATGAAGGAGATTAGTGCAGTGGAAGTACTATGTCTTAGTCGGAATCCATGCTAAATAGGAGAGAGAATATTGTATTTTAGAAGGTAGTCAAGGAGTTGTTTTTGCACACATTTTTCTAAGATTTTGGAGGTAGGGGAAAGAATAGCTATGGGATGAAAATTAGAGATGTCATAGGGGTCGCCTTTGTGAAGTGGCAGGATAATGGCTTTTTTCCAGAGGTTAGGAATAGAAGATTCTTGAATAGATCTATTTATCAGAATACTAACAGGATAGGCGACTGAGTTTGCAGCAAGTTTTAGAAACTTGGCAGAGATTTTGTCAGCAGATGAGGAGCATGGCTTAAGGTTAATGAGAATTTTTTTAATCAAAGAGGTGGGGATAGAAGAAAAACTGAAAAGAAGTTGTTGGGCCTGTTGAAACTATGGGTAAGGGGAGGGGAAGTAATTGGGGAGGCATGGGGTGGTTTGTATGGAGAGATGGCAGAGTTTTTGTGCGGGCTGTGAGGGAGGGAAGGGGGATGTGGAAATAGAATTATTGGGGAAAGGAAGGGAGAAAGTAGCACTGATATTGGCAAAAGTGTCAATTAAAAATGAATTGAAAATACTTGCAATCTCTTCTGGGGGTTTGTTGGGGGTATGGACATGGGTTAGGTTTAGTACCAGGATTCATAAGATTTTTAATAGAGGACCAGAATTGTTTAGGATTATTTTTCCTATTTGTTTGCTGGTTCCAGAAATAGTGCTGTTTGTCCTTATAGATAAGGTTTTTTAGCTTGGTTTCTGAGCTGTTTATAGTGCAAAAGGTCATGGAAATTTTTAGATTTGAGCCAAAGTTTCCATGCATTGTCCCTATTAGTCATGGTTTCTTTAGTAGTTTTTGATAACCAAGGAGCATGATTATTTTTTATACGTTTAATTCTAGAAGGAGCTAGGCTATGTAGGATTGACAGAAAGGTACTGTTAAAGTAGAGTAGTGCGTCATCCAATGGAAGAGATTTGAGAACATTCCAGTCAATGTTCCCCAGAATGTTATTAAATGTAGTGGGATAAACCCATTTAAATTTGTTTCTGTCTTTTACAACTATCACTCTGCAATCCTGAACATGTACTATACTTTCTTTTTGTTTTATTATCAATTCTTACACAGGCAATTTTAATGGACATTACCTTCACAGCACACATTCCTTAATGTAGAGATTTCCTTTAAGTCTTCGTTTTTCTTTTTCTATTTATAACCCCCAAAAAAGGAGTTGGCAAAATCAAAAAACAGGGCATCCCAGGCACTCTACCAGCTTCTGGAAAGTGGCTGAATAGGTGGCACGGTGAAACTATATCAGGTTGCAAGGAAAACGCAGAAAGATAAAGAAGACAGTCAGACACTCTTCCATAAGGGATGCCAGCAACAACCTGCTCACCAGTCCACAAGACATCAAAGGCAGACAGGAGTACTTCCAGCAGCTTCTGAATGAAGAAAACTGCACAGAAGCTGCACTGCCCCAGACACAGCCTATGATGAGAGAAGAGGAGAAACCCACCATAGCAGAAGAACAGCACTAAGGAAAATGAAGTCAGAGAAAGCAGTAGGCACATATCAGGTCACAGTGGATATGATAAAAATGTTGGGTGAGAGAGGGAAGAAACAGCTTCTGAGGGATAGCATAGCAGTATGGAGAGAAATATGTATATCAGAGAACTGCAGAATAAGCATACTAGTGCTCTTCTTCAAAAAAAAGGGAACATTCACAACTGTGGGCAGTACAGAGGGATCCAACTTCTGGCACATTACACAGAAGTTCTGGACAGCGTGATTGATAAATAAATACACAGAGTAGTAGAAAGTAAAACTGGAGATGAGCAGTTTGGATTCAAATCAGTATGCAACACAACTGACCCAATGTTTGCAGCAAGACACAAAGTTGAGTAGATACTAGAGATGAAGAAAGAGTCCAAATGGACATTCCTAGACTTGGAGAAAGCATATGACAAGGTCCCAAGAAAGCTGATTTGGGCTGTTCTGTGGTGGTTCAAAGTCCCAGAAACATTGGTAGAATTAGTGCAAGCTATGAAGAAGGACCCAATAACTCAAGTACGAACAGTGTTTGGTCTCACAAAGGGGTTCCCAATGGAAGTGGGTGTGCATCAGCATTCATTTCTGAGCCCACTGCTGTTAATAATGGTGATGGATTACATTAGTACACAGGCTGGAGAGGAATATCAACAAAGTTGCTGTATGCAGACAATGTGGCATTACAGGTAGACTCAGAGAGAACTTCAGCAAAATAAGGGAACATAATGCAAAACTGAAGGCACATGGGAAGAAACTGAGTACAGATAAGACGGGGTGGTAATGGCAGCAAATGAGGGAAATCAGAATAAGCTGAGAATTGAGATGGAAGGGTAGTTAGTGGAACAGGTTAACAACTTCAAGTATCTGGGAGGGGTGGTTGAGGAAAAGGGAGGTCTGAATGAAGAGGTCAAAGCTACAATCAGAAGGGCTGCAGTCAATTGGCATAGAGTATCAAGTATAGTATATGAGAGAAGAATGCCAAAGAAGAAGAAGAAAAGTAAGGTGTACAAAACAGTGGTGCAACCATTACTACTGTATGGTATAGAAACTTGGGCAGTAAAGGCAGAGCAGTTGAGGAAACTAGAGGTGATGGACATGGAGTGCTTGAGATGGGCGTTAGGATGCAGTTTGTGGGACAGAAGAAACAGGGACATAAGGAAAGAGGTCACAGTAGCTTCAACTGCAGAAATGATCAAAGAGAACAGATTATGGTGTTTCAGGCAATTGTGCAGAAAAACAGAAGAAAATCTGGTGAAGAAGGCAGGAAAAAGGCAAGAGGAAACAAGGGCATCCAGCAAACAGGTGGATGGATTGTGTGAGAGAACATCTGTGACAGTCAGGCATGAGTGTTGAAAAAGGCAGGAGAGTGACACTGAATCGAGAGAGATGGAAACAGTTGACACGACACCCCAACCACAAGTAGAAAATGGGAAAAAGGGGATTGATGTTGATGATTAATGAATAGTTTTACATGTGTACAAGAAAGGCAGTATAATTACATTAAATGTCTATGAAAAGGGAAGGATGAGATATATGAAACTGGAAGCCAATATCCCTTTTACATACAGACTGCAGAGGAGAATAAGACATATTGAATTACAGCACTCAAAATAAATGATAGTTTCTGTAAAATTAAGAATATAATGATGCTGTAATCTTATTAGAAGTCTTTAATACTATGCTACATAAACCGAAGCCAGGTAGGTTAGTGGGTTGAGATATAACTACGATATATGATAATGGATAATATCACCCTACTTTATGGACCTATAAAGGGAACAGAATTTTAGAGAAAGACTCTGAACTTTTAAGATGAAGGTGTATAAAGGAATGCTAGCTCCCTTACTAAATGCAGGGAAAGGGACAAGACTAAGATTAAATAATAGGATGAAGAAGGGAATTCCTTTATTGTGATGAATAATAAATTACTTATTAGTAATATTAAGCAAGTTGTGCAATTTTGGAAACAGAAAATAGGGTTAAGTTACCTGGAGTGTTAGTTACACGGTCAATAAAACAGTTGTTAAACAAGTTAGGTTTGTAAAATATATTGTGGACTTGACACAAAACAAGCTATGGTTAGTGGGTTTAGCTCTAAATTTGGGAAAATGAAAAGGAACAGGAGAATGTCACAGAAATGTAAAGCTTAAGGAAATTAAAATACTGGAGGTAGCTGGAGTGAAAAAAGAGCTAGATACTGTGTTTAACAAGCACAGGGGCATTGTTTTTAAGGTGTTTGATATGTCTTTAGAGAAGAAAAGTTATGTAATAAATACCGTTTTATTGGGCTTGGTGCAGATATTGTGGCTGCTTAAATCAACCTTATTTAGGTATTGTGTTCATTGTTGTAGGCTGAACATTATTAAAGGGGGGAGTTATAAACACTAAAATGAAGAAAGAAGAGTTAGGATAATTAAATACAGTAGTGCATTTTATGTCAGTTCATTACTGACCTCACACTTCATAGGTAGTTACTAAGTTCGAAGTCCACAGCAATACTGAGAAGCCTAGCCCAATGTCACACAGTAGGCAAATGAGGGCTGGGGACTCAAACCTTGTACCAGAGGAACTAAAGTTCACAGCCCTAAAACCCTCTGTGCCAACTTACAGAAGTACACGGCTTTCATAAATGTTGTCCCCTCCCCTTCTCTAGAGCAGGTCTTGGGTCATTAGGTAAATAATTGACCCCACAAAACACAACAATGCAACAATTACTTAGAGAGGTTTTACAATCTGCCCTGTTTTTTTTTCTGACTTTGCTGTGATATACTACATTATTTTTTTAAAATAATATATTCACACCCTTGAAACCGCTGCTTCTTATGATGAACTCATGTTAAAAAAATAAGTCTAAATGATCATTATACCTCAAGCAGCTTATACTGCAGGTCTCCAGCAACAACTGTGTAAAATGTACCATTTTATTTAAGGCTCTGCAAGGGCTGTGCTTTACTGTACTAAATGAGGTAGCTACTTTATATTACTGCATACTGTGACCTGAGAAGTAGCTGGAAATAAGCTGACTTGCCACCCTTTGTCTGGGGTTACTTAAAATGATGAAACCAGTGTACACAACATAAACAATTACTTTATTTTTCACATATATGCAAAACATTAACACAAGTACATATTCAGCCTAGCTGTGCTTGACATGCTTATATACAAGCTGAAAAATGTCTATACAATTATTTTCCAAACTTTGTATATATTATAACTTCAAGTTCCATAAATATATACAGTGCAATTTATATTAAAGGTCCTTTCAAAAATCAAGGAAATGTTATTAACTTTGTTAATTATTCTTTGGTTTTGCATCTTTTTCTTTTCAATTTGTTTTATTCTTTTCTCTTTTTTTTCATCCAAAAATAATTTTATAAGGTCACTCCAAGTACAACTTGGCAATTTCTTCTTTGCACATTTTCACGACTACAGGCCTCTTTAGTTTCATTGTAGGACCTAGAAAGAAAGAGAAAGAAAACAGGATTAACATTTCAAGGAAGTATATTTTCTAGCCAGACTCAGTCTTCAGCCCATTTATATGAGTGATGGCACAACTGTCCTTCACTTGGGTACCTATGAACATATCAAGCATGTGAAATATCGAACACCACATGTTCGAGACCATATGGTCAATATTTCACATGCTCGATCACTGTAAAGTAATAAAAAAAAAAAAAAACAACAAACACAAAGATGTTATTGCAGGGGGACAAGCCCCCCTGCACCCCCCATGTGGGGGCTATGCCCCCACCCCCTACTTAAATATACCAATTCCGAGATCGCACTACACCAACAATACAGCATGGAATGGGAATTATTCCTATTCCCTGCTGTAGTGCGATCTCGGAGTTGGTATATTTAAGTGGTGCAATCTCAGAGTTGGTATATTTAAGTGGGGGGTGCAGGGAGGCTTGCCCCCCCCCTGCAATAACGTCTTTGTTTTTTTTTTTATTACTTTACAGCGATCGAGCATGTGAAATATCGACCATATGGTGTTCGATAGTTCACATGTACAATCTTTTCATAGATAACCCCTTCACTTATATACACTTTCCTTATTCTGAAGACAGTTAAATGGGAATGCTCAGGGGCTGATAACTGAACCATAATTGAACAAGATTAGTATCATATCATGCAACTGCTGCTGTTTAAAGTCTTGTGGTCTCCCTCTATATTGTTAAAGCCTTAAAAGCAAAGGGAGACCACACTTGCCTGTCACTGTCACAATGATAAAGTACTGTACCACTTTAGTCTGTTTAAGCCTGTAGAATACAGAGTCATATTCAAGTACACTTGTCAATTGGGCAGAATCAGAGTTCATAAAGGGAACCCCTTCTGGGTATGTGGTTCAAGCAACACTAAAAAATGGGAAAGGTATGACAATCACTGCATGTAGTTCTCATGGTCTCATGACTAATCACTGCAGTATTCAGTTTTCAGACACTTGCTGGATAAACAATGGAATGAAGCTACTGTCATACTTAGGAGTAAAGAACACAAAAAACCTGCAACTCACTGGCCTGTAGTAGTCCAGGGTCAGAAGTCCTTCCCCAAAAATCAAGTACGACTGATGTGAAGGCAAACTAAACTGATAAATGTTCTTGGAACGTCACCCAAATGAGGAAGATTTTCCTACAATGCAGGTTGCAGAATGCAGTAAATGGTCCTCTGAACTGGTTGCAACACTACCAGACAGTGAAAAACCTCATTTAATCTCACCATAGAAAGTATGAATACCACAGATACAACCATCCAATCTGTAAGCATGCACAAGACTCAAGGCAGTGTTGGAACCAACTAGGTTTCTCACCAGATTCACATCATAAATTAAGAGATGTGTTTGCTGTTATCAGTTGATCTCTGAAGAAATCTCCTCCTTTGTGGGAATACAATTGAGATGTTCATATTAGCTACCTTCAGTTTGGTTTTCTTCTTTTCAAATCCCATGCTGAGATGGGGTGCACATCCTTCAAGCATGTGCTATAACACAAGCACAGCAGAAGAAAAGCATGCCTAAAACTCTGTGCCTGACAGTTTGCCACTTTCAATGAATACAAGTTGTAACACAAGACAAAACTGTTACAAGATTTACAAGTATTTACTTGCCCAAATTTCAGGGAACTTCCAACAGCAGACGCCACTGATAGAGTACCTCTCCAGACCCAAGAAATGGTGGGAGGGTAATTCACACCTACTAAAGACTCAATCACACCTCATCTGATACAGTTAGTACACCTCTGTTATATCTGATATCTGCAATTTTTTGTTGGCCGACTGACTGGGAGGAATCCCAATCAATATAAACACCTTCCTGGGGCCAAGTTAAAAAAAAGGACCAAAGCTCAGACGGTCAAATTCTGTCATAACAAATTGTCAAAGGGTACAACTTCTGGATTCCAAGTCCAGGATCAATGCCTGAAGATATGAATGAATGGTCAAGGAACCAGCGAGGATATCAGTAATTCATACTTTCTTGGGAAAAAAAGTACTGAATTCAGTTAAGTCCCTGGTGAAAAAGCTTTTGACAGCAGCCTTTTTCAACAAGCAATGAGCCATCTAATGACAGAGGACAGTGCAGTTAGCAATCCAGTTAGAATGTATTTATGTAGCAACTACCAAGAGCCTTCCTTCTTGAAGCAATGATGATAAATACCTGTTCCACCTTCCGGAATAAACACACATACTTCAGGTAAAATCTAAGTTAACAGTGCATGTAGTGAAGAATGTTGTGTTGTCTAAGTTTAAAGACAATTCTAACACCACTTTCAGGAGGAAATTGGGGTTGGTCCTAACGGAGGCACAATGCTTGCAAAATACTAGATATGCTCCCTACAAAAAAAGGCATGAAGCTTTGAGATTTTGTGAACAGAGTTGATGGCCACCAAAAAAGCAAAAATCTTCAGAGAGAAATTTCATAGCTGTCAAACCCACAGGATTCAACACGGGTAGCTAACCCCATGAGTCATTAAATTCAAATCCCAAAGAGTAGAAAGATTTTTCAAAGGAGGACAGAGCAGAAAACCCCTTTTACAGAATTCCCTTCTTGGCCAACTCTTGGCTACAGGTCTCTCTTCCCTAAGGTAAGGATGGAAATTCTGGGGGTCATGCAACATGTACAATAAGTAACGGACACCCAGATCACACAGCTGTGTGAGAAAGGTCAGAATAACCTGTATGCTAACTGATTAGGGGATGTGGGACAGGATTTCTCTCTGTCAAACTGCAGAATACATTAATCATTTTTTTTTTTTTTTTAGCAGAATATGTTTGATAAAAAAAAAATTCCTGGCAGGATCAATCACCCGTGACACTCCTGCCTGAAAGTCCAGTGGATAAAAGACGACAAGGTCCAAGGAAGTAATACCACTCTACTCAGCCCTTATCAGACCCATCATTGAATACAATGCCCCCTTTGGCATATACCTAACCAGGCACTTGAAACAGATGGAAAGTCCTCAAATGAACAGTGATGATCCAGAGGGAAGCAGATACCACAGTTGCTGGTGGGTCTAGATGCAGAGAAAGCATTTGACAGAGAAACTTGGGATTTTATGAGCAGAGCAATGGAAGCATTTGCATTCCCTGATAAAATTATAAGGTTGATTAGCAAGATGTATGAAGGATCAGAGGCGAAAATTAAAGTGGGTGGGGACCTCTCTGATAACCTCTGCTTGAGCAGAGGAACTAGGGAGGGGGGGTCCTCCCCCCCTTTATTTGCATTATATTTAGAACCATTGGCAAAGAAAATAAGGGACTCAGAAATTCAAAGATATAACTGGTATGGCAGCCAAGAATAGCTGGCTCTATTTGCAGATTACATTATTTTATACCAGACAAAACCAGAAAGAGACATTACTATGTTGTGGAGCATATTGAGACAGTTTCAAATCTTTTGGGATACAAAATTAATGAAGGAAAAACAAAAGCAATAGCTGTAAATTATGTACCCACATGCGAGCTGATTCAGCAATATCCATATTTATGGAGACATGATAAAATGAAGTATTTAGGAGTATGGGTTAAAAATGATACTGGTGTGGCAGCTAAAGATATGTGGGAAGAGACTAAAAAAATAATATAAAAACTGAGAAAATGGAATCTCTGTTATATGGATATTGATAGTAAGATACAAGCAGTTAAAATGTTTTAGTCCCTTTAGTCCTATACACGTTAGGTATATTTTTTATCAACCACTGAAGAAGTTGTGGGTAGCAATTAATAAAAAGCTGAATCTGGGAGAAGACGGCATGAGTCAAGTGGTTTAAGCTTATTCTTCCAATAGAAAAGGGTGGATTGGGATTACCTGAGTCGAAGGGGTATTTCAGAGCAACACAGTTAAGGCTCCTATACATAGCACCAGCAGAAAACTAATTCAAAGTGGAAAGAGATGATGATGATGAAACAGGGTGGAAGCTCAAGTAACAGGGAGAGACTGGAATTTTGGATGCAGACCTTTAAGAACAACAATAATCATTCAGAATATTAGAGTCAAAGTAGCAGAAGGTCTTCTAAGAAATAAGCCAACATGGGATTGGAGAAAGGAGATTCTGCTGATAGGGATACAGACAATAAGCAAGGGGGTGGGAATGTATTGGAGAAAACTGGCAAATGAATCAAGATACTGGGAGCAAACAACTAGAGAGGGAAAGGTAATAGAATGGGAAGAGGCCAAGAACTTATTTGGACTGCAGGCTAGAGATTGCCTTCCATATCAAGGACTGATATCAGAGTATAGGCAAAGAGAAAGAAATGGGGGTCCTAAATGAAGGACCAGCTCTGGTAGAGTTTTTAGTAGAATCTAGAATAAAAGTCATTAAGAAAGGAATAATTAGTACATCATATAAAATAATGCATGATAACTATAATAATCAATCAGAGGAGTTTAAGAAGGATGGGGAAGAGAGATTAGATAAACAATTCACCAAGAAACAATGGGGGATATATGTATGTCTCCCAAATATGCAGCAAAATCTATAAGATTTCAGAGCTTTGCCTGGAAGTGTTTACATAGGTATTTTTATATCCCAAGCAGACTTCAAAGAATTTTTCATCAGGTAGACAGGAAATGTTGGAGGTGTGATAGGGCAGAAAGAGGTAACTGGGAACATATTTTCTGGGAGTGTAATGAGTTGGTAGACTTTAATGATTCCCTGCAGACTGCTCTGTCGGAGATGCTGGGTGAGGAAGTTGGAGTGACAAGGGAAATGAGCTATGACACAAACTTGGAATTGCCTAGACATATAGTAAAGCCTTGCTGAGGTGAATTATGATGGCTGCCAAAAAAACAGTTATAAGAAAATGGAAATCAAAGTCTAAACCAACTTTACCAGAAGTAGTGAAGATAGTAAGAGTTAAAACAACTGGAACTGGGATCTTTAGAAAAAGGTAGAAGCAAATTAAATGGGAAAAATGGGAACTGTGGGATCAATACACGCAGAGGAGGAATGAGGTTTAAAAGCAGGCAGGATTTGAATGAGCTATGTAATGGTAGACTAACAATGACTGGATATGTTAAAAGTGATGTATAATGCTTGCAGCTAAAGTTGTGTTGCAGTTTGGCATGTATAATGCTTGTAACTGAGATTGTGCGGCTGTGGTTTATTGTCATTTATATAAATGTAACATGACCTATGTCATACATGATAATTTAATAAAGATGTTTCTTGTTTAACAAAAAAAAAAAAGAACTGATCCACTCAGCAGAAGAACCAGACATGGGTGTCCTCTTTCCCCTTTTTTTGCCTTATATTTGGAACCACTGGCAATGGAAACAGGGGACTCAGAAATTCAAGTATATATTTGGTGTGTTTGTGACAATGTGAGGTATTGCTATCTGTGCCAGGGAGAGTGGGGCAGTGCATGCGTGACATGTGCCAGCATAGTTGGGGGGAGTTTTGTGAATAATTTTTTGTCATTTGGCTGTCACACTGACTTGTGCAGATGCTTGTGTTGGAGGTGTGTCAGCATTGTTATGGCTGATTGAATGTTTATGTTTGGATGGGGAAGAATGGAGTTTTTTTAAGTTGCTCTATAATTTTCAAATACTGCAACAGATCTTTGCAAAGCTCTGAAAATGTATTGTATAAGAGTCAGGTGATCAAATGTGATGCCATTCTATAAGCAGCATTTAGAGGAAGGAACTCTCACAGCAGTTTCCTTTTGTTTTCTTTGGATCCTGATATAAAAGATATGTTAGTTATCCCAGCCAGTTAGTTGAGTTCAGTTTTAGTTAGAAGTTTATCACCTTACTTTGTGGAAGTAAGCATCTCAGCATCTAATCTTGCCTTGCTTTATTAAGTTAGCTATGGAACAGTTATTCTTTAGACAATCATGAAATACAGTGAGGTTAGTCAATTAGCGGTTTTCTGCATCTGTTTGAATCTGTCCAACTGTGTTATTTTTATTTCTCCTGTGATTGAAACTCTGGTATTTATTGTACTTTGATATTTAGCATTCTCATGTTTTCTATTTTACTATTTATTATTAAATATATTATACCTTTCACTGTGGCTGGTCTTTTAGAGAATACTTTCAACATCTTGAGAGCACTTGTGCTTATTTTAGTGATGCCTTGGCCACTCAGAAAAGCCTGGCTGCTTTGGTTACACTCTACCATTTATATTAGTATTAATTTTACTCAGTATATTTAGATACCCTTGTAAGAGCCTGAGACTAGTTGACTAGAGGCAGCTAGGTTACCTTACAGTCTGGGCAGAAGGGGTACAGCTAGTAAATCTGTACCAGATTTCCCAGGAGAGAGAGAGAGAGAGTGTGTGTGTGTGTGTGTGTGTGTGTGTGTGTGTGTGTAAATCAAATACCCATGTGTGGGTGTGTCAGCTACTTTGAATTGGGACACAGTGCTCCAAAGTGAGTCTTGTTTGGGATCTGGAGAGACAGAGTCCAGTCCCAGGTCTGGAGTGGGTTCCCTGTATGCTCTTGGGTGGAATTCTGCTTGATGCAGACAGCTGCATCTTAAAATATTGTGTACATCCATTATTTTTAGTGATAGTCTCTCATCGGTGTCGGTGGCAAGAACTGAGATTCCTTAATTGCTGGGCAGAGGTAGAAAGGCAGTCACAATGGTAATCAAGAAAAATTGGCTTTATTAACAGATGATATTATTCTGTACCTGATAAATCCATAAAATGACAGCTCAGTGTTGCAGAACGTTTTGAGACAGTTTCAAGTCTTTCTGGGATGTAAAATTAATAAAGATGAAACAAAGGCTATAGCCATAAATTATGTACCCACACATGAATTGGTTCAGAAATAACATGATAAGATGAAGTATTAAAGAGAATGGATTAAAAAGGCTTCTGTTATGCATAAGATCAAAAGTGTTGGCAATGTTAGTGAAGAGAGCTCCTGAAAGCATTCCTTAATCCATACAAAAACACACAAGGCTGAAGTCCAAGCACCTCTGGAACACTGTTTGAATGGTGAAATAAAAGGAACCACAAACTGAGAAATATAAAAACACCAAGTATTTAATGATTCCAGTAACAAAGAAACGCTTAGCGTTTTCATTTGAACACATTTCAAACTTCATCAGGCAAACTATTCTACATGCATTCACCTTAAATACCATAACATTTACTTCTATTGGTTAAAGCAGTGTCAGTCATCATGATATATAGCTGAACATAAACTGTTGCCTCATATAAACCAAAAACTGTCAACGCTACATTAAAAACAATTTAATACAACTAATATTCCAAAAGAGTATATATATTTAAAATATGTGTATAAATATGTAAATTAATATATAAAACTGTAAAATTGATGAAAAGAAGCCTTGGGGCTTACAGTTAGAAATAAATGAGCTAAAATGGCGAATCTGCTTTCAAGCAGACAGTTGGCCTGGCATCAATGATCGCACTTCTATCTCGGCCATACTGAAACTAAAAGCACTTGAAAGAAGAAAGGTTTTAAAACAACAAAAATAAGGTTGTTTGACAAATGGCAACATTTTACAGTTGTATACATTAATTTACATATTTATACACATTTAAATATATATACATATATACTCTTTGAATATTAGTTATATTAAATTGTTTTTAATGTAACAACAGTTTTTGGTTTATATGAGGTAACAGTTTTATGTTCAGCTGTATATCATGACGACTGACACTGTTTTTAACCAATAGAAGTACATGTTATGGTATTTAAGGTGAATGCATGTAGAATAGTTTGTCTGATGAAATTTGAAACTTGTTCAAACAAAAGCGCTAACCGTTTCTTTGTTGCTGGTATCATTAAATACTTGGTGTTTTTATATTTCTCAATTTGTGGTTCCTTTCATTTCACCATTTGAACAGTGTTCCAGAGGTGCTTGGACTTCAGCCCTGTGTGTTTTTGTATCAGTTTGGTGATTTTGTGCTTTATTCCTTAATCGATGGTGAAAAAGATCTCACCTGTAAGTGAACATAGCACTGCCACTATGCTCCAGCCAGCATAAAATACATGCTGTTTAAGTGTGAGGAAGTGGTACTACTGGATGTAAGTGGGCAGTTGACTGTAGATTAGTTTTTCAAGTATGGAGAAGAGGTGTGATAAGGAAATATTTGCAGAGTGATATAAATCAAGGAGGTAGGTCACCTGCACCAGGGGAGTGCATCCAGGGGTATGTTTTCTACAAGGGGGTCAAGGTATTAAATAGAAAAGGAGAGGTAAAAGGTGGGTGGCTGTGTGAGTTATGAGACTGGTAAAGGATGCAGTACTAGGTAGATGGCTGAATTCCTAGAGAAAGATAGGTAGACAGCTGGCCTTGAAAAGTCTGGATGGTGATGGGGTGGAGGTGGGTTATATGGATTTTTGACCTGTGAAAAGATTTACTTATGTTATGGGTATTATGTGGTGTGAAGTACCTGGACTGGATTCAATATTGCATCAGAGGAGAAGTATGACCAGGATGGGGGAGAATTTATAGAGGTGTTTAAGAAATTAGTGGTAGGATTGTTGGCATTTGGTAGTTTTGGAGGAGATGGGGTAAACAAAGTGCAAAGTCCGGGTTGTGTGTGAGTGGCAGGTGGACAGTAGAGTGTATAAAACAGATGCATACGGCTTGGGGTTCAAGCGAGTGATTGTGGGGTTTTCTGGTAGGCTACTAAAGGTTAGGTTGAGAGATGTGAGAAGAGATAGGGATACTGATACTACACTGTAGTGGGTTAAAGGAAGGAGGAATAAGATGGTGGGATGAAGAAGCATTGTGGAGGGTAGGGTAGAAACAGAGTTCTAAATTAACTGGCAGGAGTCTGTGATAATGGGAAGAGGACCAGAGAATGAATATGGGAAGGCTAAGGGGTTGAGAATGATACGTCGTATGCTAGTGGATTTAGTTAACTCATTCCCTCCAGTACAGCTCTGCTGAGTGTATACCTTTAACTCCAAGGGGGTGTGGCTTGAGCCTTTTAAAAATAAAGTTATCTCCTTACAGTTTTAACAAATACTCATTGACAGAGGTCAGATATCAGTACAGTTGTGTTTGTTATCATGTATGCTTCAAGATAAAGTATTCTGATACCCTGTATGCAGCATAGCTTTGGAATTATTAAAGCAAATATAAACAAGCACTATTTGATACCTAGAGGCAGAGTAGGAGTTAAGTGCAGAAACGCCTGGAGGCGCACTAAGTTAAGCAGGATCTGATCATGACAAATCCAAACTGGCTTGGGTCAGGAGTCTGTAGGTTACCTATAATATTATTTATTAATTCCATAATTATCCTTTCCCAGGCCTTACAGATGAGGAATGTCACTGAAGCCCAATTTTTGTGCAAACATCTACTGGTGTCATGAATTTATCTGGCATGAAGCCTGTTTTTAGGCTGATATTGAATAATCCCAGGGGTGGGGGGGGGCTGACAAGTCAGGTTTCAGGCTGACCAGTAAGCAGCCTGGTATGTTGTCCATCCTCATAGAAGTAGTGTTCTCAGTCTTAGATAGTGCTTTGATGAATTGTACTTGGGGGATTTGAGGGGGGCATGTAGATGTTTTGCCCATTCACCCTCCCATCTATTTTAATTCTCCCTCTTACCTCCCTTCCTGACATTACTTAGCACAAAGTTATTTTAGCACTTTCCAAAATTAAAAATATAAGTTTCATTGGTCCTGACAATATCCCTGGATTTCTGCTGAGAAGTGCCAAGTTCTGTTTAGCAAATTCCCTACATGAACTCATCAATATGAATGTGTCCACTGGTTACATCCTTGTGTGGAGAACAGCTGTTGTGGTGCTCTTGTACAGAGGTGGCCCCCTACTGACCCTGGGAATGACAGGCTTATTAGTCACATCAGCATTATATGCAAGAGTATGAAATGTAGTACAGCCAATAACAATGATATGGGTTGACCTTATATCTTTGGACCCATACCAGTTTGTCTTTACACAAGATAGATCATGCCTGTTTGAGTTTTTCTGAAAGGGTTACTCAGGCCACTGATAAGGGTCATTCGGTTCATGTTGCCTACCAGGACCTTGCCAAGGCCTTTGACACTGTCCCTCACACTCAGATTACTGACATTCTCTCTGAGCTCAATGTTAACCCATACGTAGTTTGCTTGAAAGTTAACAGGCTAGCTGACAGAACCTATACCAATAAGGTCAGAATTGTTTGCTCTAAACAGAAAAGCATCACAAGCAGTGTCCCACAGGTCTCTGTCCAGGTCCCTGTCCTCATTAGTATGCACTTCTCTGGCATGAAAGCTGATATCAATGGACTATGGTTAACCAAGTTTGTTGTTGATTGCCAGCAAGGGGGCTGTTATCAAATTCCGTTCTGATATTCAAATTCTCCATCAAGGGTTAGACTAAACAAATGTTTGCTGTCTTAATCATGGGCTTACCCCTTAATGCCAGTAATTGTAGTATGGTCTCTTTTGGTAAAACTTAGCATTATTTTTGTTTTCCATACAAATATGTTTCCACTTAAGTCCAACACTGTCATTAGGAAGTTGAGTAGCTCTGTTGACAACAGGTCGATTTTGACCACAGGCTTTCGCTGGTGGTTAAAAACACTGTCTGCTTTGCATAACAATCCTTTATAGTATCTCTTTAAATGCCATAGAAGTTATAATCCCACTTTATTCATCTCTTACTACGGTCACAACTGAATACAATGCCTCTGGCATGTATCTCACTAAGCTCAAGAGACCCCATTGTTATCTCACAAAAAACTAAGGCCTCAGCACCCTTAATTATGCTGACAGATTAGAACCCTATTACTCTACCCAGCATACCTCTCAACTGTCCAGAATTTTGCAGACTGTCCAAATTTCTGTCTCATATTTTTGGTCTATTCTTCATAACATGTGTGGCTTTCTGGCAAATTCTTGAGGACTGACATCACTAAATAAAGACAACCATTTGAGTCTAGGACTTCACAGCCTTCAAAAAATGAATGCTAATACAAAATTCTATTGACTTTCTAAATTTATAACAGTAATATTTAAACTCTGTCACTAGTTTGAGCTCTTATCCCCTCCATTATGTTTGGTTTAGACCAGAATTCTTGCACTAAGAGGTTGAGAGGTATGCTACTCTGTCATGAAGGGTCCCAAGAAGTAATCTCTCCTTAGCCTTACATGCTATGAATAACAAAGAACTATTTGAAACCCTTCATCTAAATACAGCCACTTTAAGGATGTAAACCTATACTACCACATCAATGACACCAAATGCTGTGACAGGTACTTTACCCATTTGTGAAATATGCTGCCATTATCTATCATGTAGAGTACTTGCCTCAGAACCTTTAAAACCAGTCTGGATGACTAGGATAGGTGTGGCAAATTTTAAGCAGATACACGGGTAATATCTGATTAAGAGAGAAAACTGACAGTATTCTTGTCATTTCAATGAGATGTTAAAACAGAGTTTCATCTGCTTGTGTTGGTGGTAGCTCTTGTGGATGTAAAAAGATTCTACTGAACCTATCAAAGAGTAGGGGTGCTTTACTTAACACAACATAAAAACATTATTTACATATTTACAAAATGTACATATTCACACATACACATTTCTATCTTTTTTTAACTATCATTTTTCTTATACCATCCACATTATTATTTTTTCATAACTTGTCATTAATAGTCTCAAAAAAGTTCTTCACACATTTTTTACAGTTTCAACACACTTTTACATTTCAAAAATGCTGTTTCTTCCTCCCCACAAAATAAATCCACTCTTTCAACTTTCCTTTCCTATGGCAAATTCCCCTCTACTATAGTTTCCATATGAAACCATGACACTCTACCATTTTGGTACATCACTTTTTCCTGATTTTATTGGCTTTAATCACTTCTTCTGGTACATTTTCCCATGGATTTATATACTAATATTGTTTCATCACTTTATTATACTACATCCTTCAATCTCTCTCTATATCATCAAATTTTCCATGCTAATATTTTTTCTTGATAATTTTTAATTTCTTCATTTACATATTTTTTTCTTTTTTTATTCACATCATTTCCCACAACATTTCTCATTATTAAATTCTCATTCTCTTCCTTTACCGATTCTAACACTCTACACAAGTTTAAAAAAGCAAAACAAACAACTGGGTGTAGTAACCCCAATCCCCTTCATCTTCACATATATACAAAGCACCTCTTTTCACTCCGTTTAATCCTGAACCCCATATAAAGAAAAACACCAACTGCACAATTTTCATTTTATATTTTAATGGGATCAAATAAACATTTGTCATATATGCTATTTTTCTCATCAACACCAAATTCGCCAGATAAACTTTTTTCCTGAATGCTAATCTACGCATCCTCTACAGATGACGTTTCTTTCATTTCTTTTTTCAAACCTCCCATGGTGTTATAACTACATCATTTTCCCAAATGTTATTCCTAGCAAGGACACTTTGTTCAATGAAAAATACACACCCTCAATTTTTCACATCACCCAAACCCTTACTTTTATCTTTATTCAAGTTCATTCCCATTTCCTTTAAACATCCATTTAGACAAACCAACACTCCTCTTACCCATATTTTGTTCTTAGCAACTCTCTCTTCTCTGGGTGCCATCAACCTGGGTCTGAGTACTAGCGACTTGGTGAATTAAAAATCCAAAAAGAAGTCAGCTCCATGGTAGTCCATACAGGTCCTTCAGTGCCATCCCTATGGTTGTCAACATGTCCAGCCATCTGGCTGCAGGTCACCCTCTTTGCCTGGTTTTTGATCTTCCCAAACAATGTCCTTCTCCAGTGATCTCTCTCTTCTTATGGTATGACTACAATAAGCCAGTCGTAATTTCAGCATTTGGGCTTCAAGTGAGATAGCCAGTTTGATCTCTTCCAAAATCAATTTGTTAGTTCTTCTGGTGGTCTACTGCATGCACAGAATCCTTCTCCAGCACCAAAGTTCAAATGAGTCAATCTTCTTTCTGTCCCATTTCTGCAGTGTCCAGCTTTCGTATCCATAATCTTTCAGTGAGAAAAACGAGTGCATGGGCAAGTCTGATCTTCATTTTGACCGTTATTTCCTTGCTTTTGAATAATTTGTCGAGAACCTTCATTGGAGAGTGACCAACTGCTATTCTGCAATGCATTTCTTCCGTCAGCTGCTTCCATGTTTACAAAAAAGTTCACAAGATTAAAATGTTTTACAACTTCTAACATCTTCAAGTTCAAAATCTTCATTTTCCATGTTCATAATCTTCTAATCCCATGTTATGACTTTCAGATTTGACTTTTCTCAATAGATACAGCATATCATCTTTGCTGCTGCTGATGAGCATTGTAAGCAAACACAGATAGCACTCCTATTTAAATCAGAGCACTGAAGGTCTGCGGTTTTGCACAGAATGTCACAGTGATCACCAGGGCTTCACAGATGGCTCTCAATCTCTTCGTGCAAGACATCTGGACAAAGGCCAACATAATAGGGGGATAATGATCTAGAGATAGGGACATATTTGCCCTATAGAAATGTGTTAGACTAATCAGGGGTTTGTATTGAGATACATGTTCTGAAGGATTTGATATCTGAAACTCAAATGTATGTAATTATTCAGTCATATCACTCCTGAGGTCATCCCAGTGGTATGGCAGAAAGCCACAAATTTGATAATAAATACCTCTGAATGTTCTGTGAAAATCTGGACAGTTGAGAGGTATGAATGTTGAGAATATGGTCCCAACACAGTAGAGGACAGTGTATCTACAGTACAGAGTTTTGTGAAATACCATTCCTGGCATTTTGTACTGAAGTTGTGTAAATGATCTATAAGGGTACATGGACTGCCATGTAAAATGAACACTCAGAGTTACTGCGTGTATTGAATATGGACACACAGATGAACTGTAGGAATGAACACAGGGAAAGAGGACAGCAGATGAGGGCATGTCAATGGAAGATGGGTGTAGCAGCAACATCAATATGGTATAATAGTGACTGCACAGTGAAAATGAGTAATATGCGACTGTCACACAAGGTGACATAATGGAAGATTATTTATGTGAGATAATCATCCTTACTTGAATAATGCAGAGGACATCTATCAGGGATATGACATGCAATTGGAGAAGGGTGCTTATTGCGAAGTTGTGCAAAGTGATTTGCCTGAATATGAGTGTAATCTCAGCAGTGGTCTCTAAGTGGGACACAGGTAAATGCTCATGGGCAACATTAAAATAAACAATCACAATCATAGACAATATCAGAATACCACCACCTGTAATCCCATGACATAACGTATGTGATTTAGAGTGATCAGAGATGAATCTGCACAAACATACGTGAACAACTATTATGATACACCCACAATCTATGAGGGTAATTGTGCACATTGTCCTGGCACTGTAATATCTGCACAGACTACAGAACTCAGTACTTTAAGCAAGTGCCACAGCACAAGTCTTACTTTTACAAGACTGCAGGCCAACTTATAGTGGATGACATCAGCAGGGCATGTTGGAGAGATGATGCCGGGAGGCCTGCATAGGTTCATAGCTTCATAGGAGAATACAGAGTATAGCTGTGTAAAAACACAAGTACCCTTACTGAGCATAGTTAGATGGTCATTGTTAGCACAGCAGTTTTGTGATTAGCACCGACTGGCCCTGTCCATGAGGGACACAGGTGCCACCCCAGTGGTGGATTTACAAACACCCATCCAGTTGTCAAGGTTGCGCTTGAATAGGGTTACCAAGGAGCACTGCTTCACATGCAGTGGAGCCCTATTACAGCGGAATGGCAATTGCTGGGAGATATACCTGCTGTCCCAGCATGTTCTGTTTAAGTCACAAGCTAGGTTGAGATCCCTGTAGCAAGTTATTCTTGTCCCATTTGACTTGCAGATGTCCATCACTTCCAGTAGGGCAAGGTCTGAGACTGCTCTGTAGGCCAGGCATAGATCACCTCTCAGCAGCCTGCAGGATACTGAGTACAGTGACAGGACTTTCAGTTCTTCCATGTATGTCATGTTTTGGAGGTCCTGTATTCTCCCGGTCATAAACTTCTGTGTCCAGTTGCTGCAGGTGTCTGGTGACATACAGACAGAAGGGAGCACTGTACTCAATTAGTGGTCTGATAAGGGTACAGCGCAGTAGACATATGACCTCCCTGGTCTTGGATGTGATTGCCTTATTTATGAGGTACGCAATGTAGAATGTGTGTTGCACCACTATGGACACACACTGATTGAAATGTAGATTGCTATCAACATGTGTTCCTAAGTATTGAAACATGTTTTGCTTTAAGGTTCAGTCTATGAGTTTGGCACCAGTCATTTGTGTGCGTCAGCCCCTTCTGTAATATGTTAACATTTTATTTATTTATTTTAACATTTGTTGACCAAGTTAGTTCGACTGGGCAGATGCACTTTTCCAAAAGATACAGACATGCAAATATATGAAAAAAGAAGTTAAGCATAACAGTAATCACATTCAATTACATAACTATATAAACAAGAAATATGCTCAGGATAAAATGTAACATCTCTTCAGGGCAGACAGTCTGACAGTATAAAGTATTTTCTGGAATAAATGCAAGAAATGGAAGTTAACAGATGGTGTGGAAAAAAATCAAAGGAAGGAGGGGTTAGTTGTGGCAGCGTGTAGAGGTAAATTAAGTTAATTCAGGGCAGGAGCAAGTCCAAGAGTTAAACAGATTGTCATTTAAAGTTTTTTTTTTCAACAATTTGTGTTAGAAATTGTTCTTAAATATAGGGCAGTTTATTCCACGCATTAACAATTGAGTGATTGTAGAGAGGTTTACCAATGATTGTTTTGGGCATGTAAGTTTCCAGGAAGTGGCAAAAATATGAAAACAAACTTCTCCGAACACACTGAAAAGCCGGCACCACACGAAATCCAATGCAGTAAAAGTCACTGATAGTAAGCAAACAATGTCAAGAACTTTCCTTCAACGAACAAAATTTATTAAAAGCTTGAAGTGCGAAACTTTACATGCACTTTTCGTCAGGGCTCCTGCCCCAACTTCATCAGAAACAAAACGCCACTAACAATTGCAACTCTTTAATATATGCAATAAACCCTCATTAATCAATCAGTCTAAAATAGAACTGTTAAAAACTATTCAATCCTTTAAAGAAACACTAAACCTACAAGACAGTGCAAGCCCTTTTACAAACGCCTTACCTAAATCCTATCAATGAGTTAAAATTGATGTTTAAAAATTATTATTTATAATGTTGTAATTCGTTTTTTACGAAAAATTCACAATAATCTGTTCACTCACACGTGCAAGTATAATTATACTCTAGATTTGTTCTTTACATAAACATCCTATATTCAAGTGTATAATACCACTACTAGATGTCAAATGGTATTCTAAACAAGTGTGCATGACTATCTTATAGGTAATAATAATTAAATATTTAAATATTTCAAAATTAATCACTTTTCGGGAGCAATTCATTATTACCTAATATAAACGGAAGTCCTATCAAAATAAATAAATATATAATGCTTGTTTTAAATGTTACTTATTTTAAAAATTGTTATAAAAATGCCATTAATAATAATAATTAATATATTTATTTATTATAAATGAAAATGATTGAATTTATTTAATAAAATAAATTTACATGTATTTATTTTATCAATATAGAAAAACTACAATAAACTATATAACTCAGATGTACATGTAAATGTGTATGTATATATAAATCCATAAAATATAAATATATTCGTATGTGATAAAATTTTTAAAAAAGTTTTTTAAAAATATAAATAAAATTCCTTTACTTGATTAAATTTGATTTTATTTCATTTTATTCAAAAGACTTAAATCACCAATTTTTAAAATAAGTAACATTTAAAACAAGCATTATATATTTATTTATTTTGATAGGACTTCTGTTTATATTAGGTAATAATGAATTGCTCCCGAAAAGTGATTAATTTTGAAATATTTAAATATTTAATTATTATTACCTATAATATAGTCATGCACACTTGTTTAGAATACCATTTGACATCTGGTAGTGGTATTATACACTTGAATATAGGATGTTTATGTAAAGAGCAAATCTAGAGTATAATTATACTTGCACGTGTGAGTGAACAGATTATTGTGATTATTTCATAAAAAAACGAATTACAACATTATAAATAATAATTTTTAAACATCAATTTTAACTCATTGATAGGATTTAGGTAAGGCGTTTGTAAAAGGGCTTGCACTGTCTTGTAGGTTTAGTGTTGCTTTAAAGGATTGAATAGTTTTTACAGTTCTATTTTAGACTGATTGATTAATGAGGGTTTATTGCATATATTAAAGAGTTGCAATTGTTAGTGGCGTTTTGTTTCTGATGAAGTTGGGGCAGAAGCCCTGACGAAAAGTGCATGTAAAGTTTCGCACTTCAAGCTTTTAATAAATTTTGTTTGTTGAAGGAAAGTTCTTGACATTGTTTGCTTACTATCAGTAACTTTTACTGCATTGGATTTCGTGTGGTGCCGGCTTTTCAGTGTGTTCGGAGAAGTTTCCAGGAAGTGTTGGTCAAAGCTGTGGAGTGTACGATTAGGACTGTAAAAAAAGATGAGAGTTAAGTGAGCAGGACAGTCATTGGGTTTGGTTAGGATAGAGTGAGTTAGGTGTGGCAGAGGCAGGAGGAGTTGTTGGCAGAGTTCTGGCCACTGCAGTTTTTTTAGAGAAAGAATCAAGTGTGTCAAGAAGGCATTTGTGTGAAATGGAGAGCTATGTATGGGCCGATTTTTTTTTTGTGTGGGACAGGTGCCAATTTTTTTTTTAATTCAGAAAGAGAAGACTGCTGGATAAGGGACGTAGGTATGTCTGGGTCAGATACATTGGGTAAGTGAGGAAAATGCAAACATACAAGACAAAACAATAGACAGGGACAGTGATGGACACAAAAGGTTGGGGGACACTACAATTGGGGTGAGGGAGGGGAAAACACATACTCATGGACATCAACCTTGGAGACCATGAGAATCGAGTCCTCACCCACTGGACTGTCATCACTGTCTCCTTACTCCACTGGTGGCTGGAGTGCTTGATGTCTCCTCCTCCTACAGACCATGATGGAGAGCAGCCTCTCCATCTGTCATAGGTGTACACCAATGGTGCAGTGCACGACCCTATGCTCCATCCCTGGCAACCAGGGATGGCTTTTGGTCAACTAGTGCCCTAGACAAAAGGACTTCACAGTGCTCCTCCCACACCACATAGTCCCCCCCCATCCTGGTCTACATACACCATCCAGATTACCAGAAAAGCACCCCTGCTACAGCAGCACCCTAGGCGGCCACCTAGTTGGCCTCTCCCTAAGAACGGCTATGCTGGCAACTCCTTGTGGGTGATGAAATCACCACCTCTACCACATCTCCCAGAGGGTACCACTGCACCAGTTTCTAAGGCAGTTCTAGCTGATGGCACAACAGGTAGTGTAGGAGCAGGAGTAGCAGTGCTGCCAGGTTGGCTCCCAAATGTGCTGGAATTTGGTGTTGAAGTCGGTGGAGGTAGGGCAGACTGATCCACTGGGGCTGGCCTACCTTGCTGTGCTGGCTAGCATTTAGTGATGTGGTACACACTGATGACATCAAGACATTTTGGCAACACACAACAGAAAATAAAAAAATAGAGATAAGTGTTGGGGGTGACAGAAAAAAGAGATAACATTAGTGCCATCATATGTGACATACAATGCATTAATACACTTATATAACTCTTGTATGTGAAGTATTACATTTAAGTAGATACACACTATACTAAAGACTGCTGAAAGTAATCCTTGAAATGTGCATATATTGCATATATAAGTGTGCTAATTATACAGATTACAGTTTACAACAGGGCATTTGTGCCACTGGTAAAGACTTTTAATTTAATGTAAATATTATTAAAGAAATAACAGTATTGTAAGTTGTGAATCGTGGTATTTAAACCCACAACCTCTGACTGCAGTCTAATACTGAACTCTTACAATTGGTTTCTGCTACCGACTAATTCATGAATACTTGCTTTTACAGTTGGTATATGCATTCAATTTGATATAACTCTATAAAAGACCAAAAAAGCTATTGTTAACTTTTATTGCTACAATAACACTTCTCTTCTGCTGCATACATACCAATTGCTTCCCTAAGTCTCTCTAACTGAGCAACATGAACCTGTTGGTGAACCGATGCTCGGTGGAGGCTGGGGAAAGATGAGAACAGAACAGAAGAGCATTATGCATACCAGTCTTGCCTATATTTAGCTTTCTAAGCCTTACAAATACTCTCTTACTGCCATACTTGCACAGCTGTGGTATGTCGGCAGTCTCAAATTCCTGCAACCAACAGTTGTGAGTATCTTTTTTCCTTCTGTGTAAGTCATTAAAATGCTGCCTATATTGCTCTCCAGTACATGGGATACCAGTAGCACTCGACACAGCCTAGGCCAAACTATTCCATGCCTCAGACTTGCACTGGGAGCCAGACTTTGGCTGTGATGCTTTATCAGGAGTCCAATACATATCTTGTACAACCCACCCCTGTGCCCTAGTGTGTGCACCTTCCTTTTCAATACCAACCATGTCTACCAGCAATGGAAACTGATGCTTTCCCAGTGATTCCAATTACTGCATTTACTGGTACTGCTCAAACACAAGCAATGATGCCAACTATGTTTGTGCAATGTTAAGTGGAGTGCAGCAGTGCCAAGCAGAGAGGAAATAAATAATTGAAACTGTAAGGCTAATCTGACACTTGACCTTTGCTTGAGAGGTGACTACTGATGTAGCCTGGAAATATATACTGGAAATTGGATGGTAACAGTTAAGTGAGTTAAGTTTGCAGGCATGCACTGGAGGTATAAATGTAATAACTTGATTTTTTATTGTGTTTATACACTGAATAAAATTTACTTTTACAGTGTGGGATTCAAACCTAGGTATAAAGGACAAAACATTTTCTTCCAAAGCACTGAATTTACATCTTAGCCACAGAAAAAGTGCTGCTCATAGTCAGAAATCATACATAAATACAGGTGACAGTTTGAGCTGTTGCACATGTATGTGTGTGACCTGACAAGGTTAGTGGATATAGATCGAGTTGTGTATGTGTCTTAGTTAATTGTAAAAGCCATGCAAGTCCAAATAGCAGAATTGTACTTATAAAAATATAGTAGACCGTATACCCTCAGTAATGCATCTGAAAACACAATAATGGTGTCTCATCCCTCGTGCATATAATTCATATTAACTCCACTATCTAAAGTATTTTAAGTGACAGCGAATATAATGGGAAGTGAAACAACAATAAAATGCCTGGAATATCCTGTATTAGAACCAAAAACCATGTGTATGGCAGTCTTATGCTTACACCTGTTGTCACAAGAATGCTGAAATAACACTTGTGTATTTTTCAGTTCACTGCTATAAACTGCACTGTCACAATAGTAAAAATAGGTTGCACACACTGGATTAGAACCCAGGACCACCTGTACTCCTGCCCTACACTTATACCTGCTGCCACAGGAGCAGTTACATACAATTTCCTAATTCCCTAATCTTTTTTTAGGTCCCTGTGTTAACCACCGTGCAACACTGCTTAGCAACCTTGCGCGGTACCCAAAAGAATTAATAGAATGTATCCAGTTTCAATTATTCTCGGACTGAATCCTGTCTGCTTATGTTCAATGGCTGCAGATGTTGGGGAAACCTGCTCACCTCTGTGCAACACAGCTAAGTGCACTTGCGCAATGAAATACAGAAAATGCAACAATGTATTCATTTTGACCTTTGCTCTTTTACATATGCCCTGTTTGCAGGTTTTCTGCAGGTGTTCTGTCTGCTTCCTGGGTACCTACTAGTCCAGTTTTCACACTGCTGCACTTTGCGCAAGTGAGATAAGTACAGTCAAACCTGACATTATTTTTCTCCATTTCCTATGTTTACATTAAGTGGAGCATTACGCAAACACTGGCCAAAAAAGGCAAAAAAAGGGAAAGTAGTTTAAATGAGGAAAAACAATTTATGACACACACTAGAAAATGTTAGTGCATATGAGATATTTCTACATAGTTCTGGATTTTAATTCTCACTCCAATGAACCTTCAGAACACAGGAAATGTGCCATATCCCTCTTTGCCACACAAACAGCTTTGTAGCAAGGAAATGAAATAATTGGTGTACAACCAACTGCAACATCATCTGCAGTAATATGACACCATACAACTGTTATTTGTAGATTTATTATTTTTGGATATAGTGCACTAAGTGATCAGACAACCAGTTATGACTATTGCTTGCAAACAAACAGCTCTGTCTTACATCTCTGTATCTGTTGGTCATTCTTCTCGTATCTGACCAGTAATCTGAGACATGCAGTCTGTAAGCCATTCTATATCACTGTCCTTAAAATATGTGAGTATATTAAATGATATTATTATATGCAGTTGACAATAAATGAAGGGGAGGTTGGATGTTAATGAAAAGAACCTGTGAATTGTGTGCTGCTTACTCACATTTCTAACCTTATATCCAAAACTTTTGTAAGTGTAACCTGCCACATCCACTGGATGCAGGATAGCCTGCAGTGCTGTTGTGTTTTCCTTCTCCCAACCAGTAATCATTCGCAGTTGCAATAAATTAAAAACAAACATTGAGGGAGTGCCTGTACTATGTTTACATCAGCTACATGGAGCCAAGTATTTGGGATTCAGCAATTCTAATGAGTTCACACCTGATTTGCATCTTCACTGTGCTAACAGCACTGAATAGACACCATAAAAAAACAACTGTGTAGATAGGGAAACTGAAGGTGAGGAGACTTGTTTATGTGGAGAACACAGTAAAGAGGCTATTACTTTGGAATATAGCTACACAAAGGATGACTGAACTTGAGAAGGTATGCTTGAATTTTTTCAGCGATATACTGCATATGCTGGAATGTAATTAAGAAAAATCTTTTGCACTTTCATCTGTATGCATTAATTACAAGTGTACTGATGCCATAGCCGTGGTATACACGTTTGGTAATACTTTAAAATGGAATGTTCTCTGTTAAATCTGTAGACATGCTTCAGGAACAGTTCATTTGATAGCACTTTTAGCATTTCAAAGATGGTTTGTTAGCAAAATGTGTCATTTGCCTGTTCTTTTTGGGGGGATCAAGGCTGTATTTCAGTTATGGCACAAACAAGGATATGTTGCTATTGTTACTCTCCTTTTTTGCATCCAGTCTGTTATTCATATTTCAAATTTCTGGACTGTTTTGTTTCTCCAATGGGTAATACTGAAATGCTACCTTTTTTGTTTTATCTGGGAACAGTTATTTTGCAGTTATGTGATACTTATGTGTATTATCCTTCTGCTGTCTTTTAGGACACCTAGGACTATGCCACCCAGGTGTCTCAATGCTCGCCAGGTGTCTCAATCCTCAAAAACCACCCTTCACTGACTCTGAAAATCAAGTCATTGTTGATGCTTTTAGGCAACATCGTGATATGACACTCAGAATGCACACTTGTCAGATTGTCGCAAATGTTAATGCAGTGGGTGGCCACATCAGGACATATGACTAGGTGCACCGTAGAGCCACTGACATGGTCTCATGTGCATGGAGAAGAGCAGCTACAGTGGGCCATGATCAGATGGGTACTGGGGGTGGGTGCTGCTACACAGCCACTCACACCACCAAATGAAGAACTCCTGTCCACTGTCAGAGATCCAGATGGCGCCAGGAAAGTGGAGAACAGCATGTCCTTGACATTGGTGCTAACATTTCAGGGACAACAAGCATGTCCCAGGAAGAGCTTCCAGGTAGGCTTTTGTATCCCAACTGTTGAATACTGTGTGGTAAAACCATTTAAATTAGTATGTTACTTCTGTTTCATATGACATTTTTTTTGGGGGGGGACTGAAGATTGCTACAGTTAACACATTCTGATTGCTTAGCTTATGTTGGAGTTGTCATCCAAGTTCTTGTTGAAAATACAGTTAATGGACATATAAACGGGATCATAGGAAGTTACTAGGCTATTGGCCCTGATGCCTTTACAAGCCTAGCCAAGAAATTATCCCATGTTCCAACAAGTCAGAACCCAATGCCCCTGTCCAGCATGGTCACAGGTAGAATCTCAGAGGTGTATTTTATGTTCCCCATCCAGTTATCCAGGTTGCACTTAAAAAGGGTTAATGAAGTACTCTGCTTAACATGGAGAGGGTGTCTATTTCACAGAAGGGGGAGTCTCTGAGACACAAATCTGTCCCACTAATTCCTATTGATGTCAGACCAGGTTGAGGTAATGCATGCGAGTTACCTGATTATAGCGTGACTTGCAGATATGCAGCAGTCGCTTCAAGGCGGGGTCTGAGGCTGCTCTGTATGTCAGACAGAGGTCACCTGTGAGGAGACTGTAAGCAAATGAGTAGAGGTGCCTGTGTAGGACAGATGTTTGAGGGTCTAAACTTTCCTGGTGAGGAACCTCTGTGGTCTCTCCAGCTTGCTGCATGTGCTTTGTGAGATCCTTGCCAAAAGGGGCACTGTACTCAATAATGACTCTTATAATGAGGAATACAGGAATGTTATAACCTCCTTCTCCCTGGATGAGATACCCGTACTAATGTGGTGGGCCATCTAGAAAGCTTTCTGTACAATGGAGGCAATACAGTGGTCAAAAGTCAATTTGCTATCAACCTGGCTGGCCAGTCCCTCATGACTGATTGCATGCTTAGGACCTTATTATTAATGTGATAATTTGTGGGGATGTCACTCTCCCCAAAGGGGATGACGATGCATTTTTTGTCATTCAGTTTGAGGTTATGTTTCTGGCACCAGTCATTTGTTTGGTTGAGACCCTCTTCGAGGATGTCCACATCACTAGGGGAATTGACAGCACCCAGCTTGCAGTCATCTGCAAACTTGGTCAGCCATAGCCCACTGGTTTTGGCTTGTACCTCAGAAAAGTATATCCCAAACAAGAGAGACCCCAGGACTGATCCCTGGGGAACACTGCTTGGTACAGGTCTACTACTTGAGGTGGCTTCCCCTATTTTGACTAGATGGGCTTGAGGTGGCTTCCCCTATTTTGACTAGATGGGTTCTATCAGTAAGCCAGTTTGCTACCCATCTGGTAACATACAAATTGATGCCTAGTTGAGAGAGTTTATCTATTATGCCTGAGTGGGGAATAGCATCGAAGGCTTTGGCCAGATCAAGATAGGCAGTGTGCACAGTCTTCCCCTCATCCATGTTGTTGGTGACTGTCTCAAAGACGTCAACCAAATTTAAAAGGCATGACCGCCTCTTGACAAAACCAAACTGTGTTGGATGGAGTGTTTGGAGATTGCCAATGTCCTTGTTAAGGAGGTCTATGATAATCCAGTCCATAGCCTTGCAGATAAGGCTAGTTAGGCAGATGGGTCTATAATTTCATGGATTGTTGGATGCTACACCTTTGTGCAAAGGAATGACAGTGGCTATTCTCCACTCAGCTGGCATGAAGCCAGTACTCAGGCTTTGGTTGACTAGGGTGCCTAATGGTGCTGCAAGTTCCTGCCGGAGTTCATGTAAGATGCAACCTGGGATGTTATTAGGTCCCATGGAGGCTGCTTTTTTTGCTTTTGAGAGGGTAGTGATGACTTGCTTCCTAGAGATAAGGGGAGGGGGGCAGGTGCTGGGGATGTCCTGATTTACTGATGGGGGGACACAAGAGGTGAAGTTTTCAGTGAACCTGTCTGCCAGCAGGTTAGTTATATCTACGGCGTTTGTGTATGTGGTGTCCTTGACCACCAACTCTGAAGAACAAATCTGAGTGCTTCCTTTCAGATTGCGGACATATGTGAAGGCCTTATGAGTGTCTTTAGTAAATGTGGCCAGTTTGGACTCGAAGTTTGCTTTGGGGGATTTCACTGATGCTCTTATTTGCTTGTTCAGGCTAAGGAGAGATTGTTTTCAATTAGGCACCTGCTCCTTCTTAGTCCTGGACAGCAATTTATTCCTTTTATTAAAGAGTTTATTTATAGCAGATGTCCACCAGACAAGTTTACTCTTCCTTGAGGAGGAGGATTTTGCCCTCTCTGGTATTCCTGATTCCATGCAACTATATAAATGATCCTGCAGTACTTTGGTGTAGGTTTGGACATATTTGCCAGTTCCTATGGAAGGGGAGGGGGCTGTGAATCTGTTTATAATATTCCCTTAGGAGGGTGTAATCAGCTTTGGAGAAGTTGTATTGTTTGACCCTAGCTGGGGGGAGGGGTCTGGGGAGATTGTGACTTTAAAAGTGACTGCTTTGTGGTCGGATCTTACCAGGGAGGATGATACTGTAGGGATACTGTAGTGATTACTTTATGATGGTTAATACCAAGTCCAAGATATTATCACCTCTTGTGGGGGTGTCGGCCAGCTGGTTCAAGGCATTTGCATTGATGAAATCAAGAAATCTCTGGCTATTTGTGTTTTGGCATGTGCAGCTCTTCCAATCTATGGTTGGATAGTTAAAGTTACCCAGGATCAGGGTAAAGGATTGAATCTTGATAGATCTGAAGAGGTCCAGGTGGAGTAGGCATCTTGAGTCAAAGATAGTGGCCTGTAGCTAGCTATGATTTGAATAGGGGTCTTGTTAACTGCACCTGGAGTGTCTCCTGTGTGTCATACTGTTTGACCAACCTGGAGGTGTGTGTGTCTTTAATATATATTGCAACTCCACCACCTTTTGCTTTGCCGCCCAGTTTGGGGTCTGAATGTATGATAGGATGAGTAACCTGGTATGGCTGGGATACTCTCCACAGCTTTGAACCAGGTTTCTGTGACTGCTCAAATGACAGCATTTTCCATGGTTAAGAATGCTTGCAATGAGTGCAGTTTCATGTTTAGACTCCTAGCGTTTAGCAGCATGACCTTTAATTTGCATTTTGATGAAGTTTTCATGTTGGTAATGTTGACCTCATGGCATTGCCTAAGGCACTATGGGGAAGGCAAAAGCCTTTGCCAGAAGTCTGAAGCCCAAGGGAGACAGATACAGGCCATCTCTGGCAAAACATAGTGGTCTATCAATCATGTCTTCCCAGGCTGTCAGGTACTGGATCTCCTTGGAATGACACCAGAAACTAAGCCAATTGTTAAAGTCAATCATTTTCTGTTTATACTGAGGAATCATTCTGGATGACGGTAAAATGCCCCTTAAAGCTAGGAACATACCTGCCTGGGACAACATTCAGCGAGCTCAATCATGTCTCTCTTCATATAGTCCAGGGAGGTACATATCAAGTCATTCACTCCAACAGAGTTATAACAAGACCTGTTGCTGAGAGATTTAAGTGCATGGGTGACAGGGGAGATTTTGGAATCTAAAAAACAACAAACTGTGGCTTTCTCTTTATCCAGCCTGGTGAGGGGCACATCTGTGTGTCTCACAATGAAGTGTCCTATGACTAATATGTTGGGTTTATGTTTAGGCCTTACTGGCTGTGAGACACAGGTGTGTGGACTGTGGTGTGGTGGGCAGTGGAGTTCATATGTGGTTTTCCCTCAGAGGTCTCTTTTGTTTAGGTATGTTTTTGTTGAGGACCTCCACATATGTGGGTGTGTGCTGTGTAGGTGTGGGTGGTGTTTGTGCTGACAATCTTCTCAGTGCCAGATATACTGGTTTGTGAGAGAGACATCATAGACTCCAGATTCTTAATGTAATTGCATCTCTCGCAATTGTTTTCCTAGGTGGTAGTAGTAGAAGGTTGTCCATGTGCATGAGGCAGTTGCTACACTGTCTCAGGATGCCCATATTAACCAGACTGACAGGAGAAACCATAGGAAATTGTCCATCCATATTTGTCAGCATCTGAGGGAGACAGCTGCGGTGCGTACTGTGCAAACAAGCCCACACCATTTCAAATGCGGGGCTTAAATCCCACAAACAAATAGAAGGTTCTAGTAACATTGAAATCCAGCCAATCCTGCTAGTCCCTGCTATCTCTCACTAGCAGAGGAGATAGGTGTCTACCAATATAAGATGGCTGCCAGAAACACAGAAGACAAAAACAAACAGCTCTGGATGCAGCAAACCTTTTATCCAGACTATGCTACTCATTTTAAGGGTAAGAACACAGTAAAACTCATAAAAAAGCAAAGATTAATTCCTTACAGGCAAAAACAGAACTCACAGTATGAAAAAATACAGTTAAAGTGTAATGAAATGCAGAAAAATGCAGTTAAACAGTAATGAATTTCAGTAAATAACAATGAAATACAGTCAGACAGTAATTAAATGTAGTTATCACTAAATTGCTTTAAAACAGTGCAAATGTGAGAAATTAGCTCACAATCACAGCAGTAAAAAAATGCTGAAATAAAGCAGCAATTCAGTAGAATATGGTCATCAATTTAATCAGGCTACCAACAAGCAGTATCAAATGCAGTTTACCACCTAAGTACAAGCAGGAAAATGAAGTAGGAAGAGGCACATTTATTTTTGGTAGAAAGTGAGGCGACAGAAGATAATTCAAGGTAAGGAGTGGGCCTTCACAACTGATCACACCGTACACAGTAGAATGAGCTGATACAATGGGTGAGCCTTCCCAACTGATCTTATTGTACTCAGTTGAATGAGCTGATACAATGGGACTGAGAAGAGTGTCCGATATCAAATTTATAGTAGAGGGAAACTCAAAAGCCACCAAGCTTTAAGACCACGACAACAGTTGGGTGGGTGGGGATACAAGATCAGAACGGAGGTAAGGATTCAATTCACCAAGCCTAAAAAACAGTTGCACAGTTTAAACAGATATGCAGCAAATATTGTTTTAGTTAATCAGAATTGCACAAAACAGTTGAAAATAACCACTTACCTTTTGTAGTCTCAAAGCAGGCTTTTGGAAAACAGCAGAGCAAGGGCAGAAGGCCTAACTCACTACAGCTTTGAGCAAACAAGCACAAACTAGTTTAAACACTGGCTATTTAAGACAAAGAAGAAACAGGAACCAGCCAAAGTTCAAATTATCCAATCAAAAACAACTTAAAACAGATCCCTGTAGAAGTAACTCTAGTCACATTAGACCAAATTAAAACTGCCTCCTATGAAGCAACAACTTGGCATCTCTAGATAAAAGATTAACTGTACTACAAGCTCCAAAGGTCACAAACAGTACTAGATTCATCTCTATGCTAGTGTTTTTGAAGGGCAGCAACAAATAAAATGAACAGAACAAGTAGAGAAAACAAAAAAGGAGACAAAGATCAAAACAGAGGTAAGGATTCAATTCACTAAGCCTAAAAAAAACAGTAGCACAGTTTAAACAGATATGCATCAAACATTGTTTTAGTTAATCAGAAGTGCAGAACACAGTTGAAAATAAGCACTTATCTTTTGTAGTCTCACAGCCTCACAGTATTACCCACTCCCTGTGTTATTGTTAATTGTGATAATGATGTCCTTACCTTTTTGCTTAACTTCTTCCAGGACCATCTGGCATGCAGAGGATACCATCATCTGCACATGGTAAGCCAAACATTTTTATGTCAGTACTAATAAGCAATTCAAAGAAATATTTTACTGTGTGATGTAGACGTCAGGACTGTTGAATGTATTGCTGTACTGTTTAATACTGGCAGCAGTGTTATTTTGTTAGCATATACTGGAGTATAGTAGTTTAGCTATTAATTTTTCCTGTGTTTGCTTATTATCGCAGCTGATCCTGGCAATGGAGGTGTGGGATTTCTACCACCTGATGTCCGAGTATCAGCAGACTCTGATGAAGCTGGTGGCCAAACAGAGGCACAGTCAAGGGGTTTTATTCTATCGGACACAGCCAGTAGGCCTACACTTACCCATTCCAGTGAGCCCACAGATATTGAACAGGTGGGGGGAGAGACAATTGATTAAGGAAATGTGGTTACTGTGGCTTCAGTGCCTGTTGACTCTGACCATAGCCAAAGTATGGGCGAGGTGCCAGGCAGGAGGATTGTTAGGGGTGCTCGGAGGAGACCGGCTGTCCATCCCACACCTGATCGAGATGTCTTTTCCCATGCCACTCAATGTGTGTTTAGGGCAATCATGGAGGCACAGGCATGTTCCCATAGGTGCTCCAGTGAAATGTTTAGGGTTGTAGATGTGGCATAGGCTGACATGCATGACTGCCTCACCATGTTGCCGATTCAAAGGATCAGATGAATGACACGTTGGAATGAGCAGTGTCTGTGATGGAACATGGGATGGCATCCTTGTGGGTGTAGGTCAGCCACATCATCTGCTGTTAGTCAACATGACCATGCCCAATTACACAGTGGCAGTACTTCCACTACTCTGTCAGTGGGTGAGCTGTCCGCACCCAGACATAGCAGGTTATGGCCCTGGGTGTCCTCATGATGGTAACTCATCCAGCAGGCATCAGTCATGTTCAGGTAGCAGCAGTGTATCTGACCATGGGTGTGGACGTATCAGTACAACCCCTGGCAGAGCCGGTTCTCATGGTCGGGGATGACAACGATGAACTGCCACCTCTACCATGCACAGCTCACACCTATCGGACATAAGATGTAGAGCTAGCAGAGAGCTTGGCTATGTTCATGCACACACACACACTTATTTATTTATTTTACTTATCACAGTTTGATGACTGGGATATTTCACTGGGCCTGGAAGAGCCCGTTTTCAGAGGAGGCCCAGGGAGAAAAGCTCCACAAAAGTAGACAATTATATAAAATTTATAAAAAAGTTATAAGGTAGTAGAAATATTGGGAAGATACATAGGATAACATGCAGTTAGCGAACGGAAAAAGACATGACATTTCTCCAACTAGGTAGTGAATTACCAAATGAGATTCATATAGTCAAAATAAGAAGTTATGTACTCACCATAACGTTATATGTTTGTTGTCCATAATCTCACCTTCATTCTTGCTGATTGGGTTTGGAACTGAGCATTGGTTCCGACTTGGCGTTTTACTAAAGCCCGAGAGCTTCCACTGGCTCGAGGATATACCCTATCCCATAATGCCTAGGGAAGGTTACCCAGATCTTGTTTGCAGATTACTAACATATTAGAAATTCATATATCAAAAGGCAATGTTAATCATTCTTAGCCTGTGTCTCATGAGGGAAACATTGAACATTTTACAACAAATAAGAAATTCCTCTCGATCCTCCAGGAGTGAAGGTTGGGGGAAGGAGGGGGGGATGCAAGAACAACAAACATGGAATGCTATGGTGAGTACAAAACTTCTTAATGTTATGTTTTCCCATCTCAACTTCATTCTTGCTGGTTGGGATAGCGTCCCCAGCAACTTCTTTCTTGGGTAGCAAGGGAATAAGCTCTTCAGAACAATGAAACCAAAGACAGGGTGAAATGTCTGGGACTGATCTTGTTTGTGGGGTGGGGTGGAAAAGGGTATGTTGTATCCCTGGATATTACTGACTGTACACATTTGTCTTAAGTGATGCTTAGCCAAGCTTTTGGATACAGTGATATTCTGCACCCAACTACCTCCACAGGTGGGCAGATGGGCCTCCTTTCAGGAGCGCTGTAAGGGTCTGTCAGAGAATCTCTGTCACCCTGATTTTGAAAACCCCCTCTGCCGTGAGGCCGGCATCTTGCATTATTATTTCCCCTCTGCCCCTGGAAATGTCACCATGTGTCCAGCAAAGCTCTTTGGGATTTACGGAACCACATTTTCCGCCCTTCTGGCCTTTGGGATAAGGCCTGGTAGGGAGAGTAAAGCACTCCCACAGCAGAGTTTTACCTTCTTGTTCGCACCTGGTCAAAGTCTCTAACTTATGGCCCAAATAAGGATGAGCTGTCAAAAGGGGCATTTATGAAGGAAGACCTGAAGGGCTCAGCAAACTTGCAAAGGTGCATCCAGGAATGCCTCCTCAGAGCTATTCTTGTGCCTGCTGCCCTACTCGCTCCATCGGCTGCATAACAGATGAGTCGCACAGAGGAATTGACTACAGAGATAAAGGTAGCAAGCTGACAGGTCACCTTGTCTGACACTCCCGCAGCTGTAGAACCTTGGAGGGTATCTCCTAGCTCCTTCTGGAGATCCCTCTGAAGTCTGCTAAAATGAGTTAAGTAGTTATGTGACCTGAGAGTAAAGGCCGCGGACGTGAACATATGCTTTCCCACATCTGTCCATTGTGGGAGATTCCTTATTCAGTGGATGGACAGATGAAGATGTCTCAGCTAACTCCTTTTTGGTGGCCACAGCCACTGCAATAGCATCTACACCTTTGGTCAAGAATTCCTTGTCAGATGGAGCAGTTATAAATTTGTTGGGCCTCCTTGGAACAGGTTCCTCAGATTCTGGCGAGCCCCAGGCCTTTCGACTGACTACCCCCAAGGAGCTGATCGAAAGGCGGAGACACCCAAGAGGAGGAGGGTCGAAAACCCAATGCCTCCAGGTATACGGACTCATCCTCAGAAGGGGAGAGGGTCTTCCAGCCACCTCTCTGCTTCAGGGTCACCAGGATGTCTGAGAAGGAGACATCCTCAGAGAGTGACCATGGGGATCCTTCTGAATCCTCTAAATCAGTATCCGAAGACAGACTCCTCAGGGAAGTCTAGATGTTTCCTCTTACAACTTCTCTTCCGAGGGACCTCTCTGGAGGGGTCCTCTGGAGAGGTTTTGGAAGAGAGTGACTTACCCAATGAGGCGTTCTGGGGCATTGTTTTTCTACGGCTGAGGGGGAGGGATAGAGCAGAGGCAGACACCGGCTCTTTTGGGGGAAGAGTGTCTGGATCTGAGGGTGGAGCCATCAGGGGTGACAGCATACTCATCACCTTGAACCGACGGTTCCACCACAACATCTAAGCTCCGAAACCACTCAGGTCAGAGGAGGAATAGAAGAAGGGGCATTAGCAGATGCCTGTAACACTTCCTTATGGGCTGGACTCGAAAGGATCTTGGCCAGAGCCAGAGTCCAAAGCAACCTCTACCACCCGCTTCACGTCGTCATCCGACAGGCTCCTGGAGGATCAGGAGTACAGGGTTGAGGATTTTACTGACTGTAAAAGAGGTGACTGAGGAACTCAGGAGACCGGCTCCAAGGTTGGTGACTGGCTCAGTCTATGGCTCCTAGTTGGTTCCAACAAAACTGGTGGAACTGAAGGAGTAGTCTTTTCAGGCCTGAAAGCCTTCGAGTCCAAAGTCGTGTCTTTTGATAGCTTTTTTGCCGGCTCAGAAGCAGGAGCTGAAGAAGAAGCTCTTTTTGTGGATCTGTCAGATTTTTGGAGACTGGGATGCTTTGGGGGAGGTCTGGTTACCGTCTAATGCCTCAGCAAAAGGATCTTTGAGCAATACCCTAACTGTAAGTTTATTCTTACGTTCCTGCAGGACCCTAGAGCTAAAGCCATGACATAAGGAGCAGGAATCTTGGAGGTGTACCGCACCTAGACAATAGACACAAGTAGTGTACCCGTCAGTTAAAGATATTTTTTGTGTACAGGAGTCACACTTCTTGAAACCAGACTGCTTCTCTTCTTTTGCTTCCTTGGACATAGTGGAAAAATAACCACAACACAACAGTGTCCAGGAAAAACAATATTAAAGATAATCACTATAATGCTACCAAATGAGCTATTCAACTAATAAGCACATGACAATAACAGGTAAATACAAAAAAACTGCTCTAGTTTTTTTTTTTTTTTAACAGATACACAGGCAGAAAGAGACTAGAGGAGAGGTCTCTAACTAAAACGCCAAACTCCTCTAGCCAGAGGAAACATCTCTAAGTAAAACGATGAAACCTCTTAGAAGGGAAAGGAAGTAGCAAAAATGGGAAAGCCCTGTAATTTAAACGGGCTAAAACAAACAAAGAAAGATGAACCCTCTAACTTAAATGGGTTTGTTTGGATAAATTAAACTTTAGAGACGGGAAAGGCGGTTGTAGGCCTAACAAAAGTGATGGCCAGCTAAAACAGAACGCAACAAGTGAAAACTTGGGGAACTGGCACAGATTAAAACCTAAATACACTTCAAATAACAAGACAAGTTTTTAAGTCAAATATTATGAAATATTATGAAATAATGGAACATCATGCGAAAAAAAGAATTTCACTTAGCCTGAGCCTAGTGAGAAGCACCCAATCTAGTTTAGTGGCAAATGAGATTTGGGTAACCTTCCCTAGGCATTATGGGATAGGGTATAGCCTCGAGCCAATGGAAGCTCTCGAGCTTTAGTAAAAAGCTGAGTCAGAACAGATGCTCAGTTCTGAACCCAATCAGCAAGAATGAAGGCAAGATGGGACAACATAACATCATTATTTACAGAGTGTAGGCTCATTTAAAGTGGAGGCCTAGGGAGAAAAACCTCAACAGAATATGGACAATTACACAAAGTTATACAGAGTTATTAAGCAGTAGAACAGTGGAAGCATACAAAAGATAAATATGCAGTTAATTATGGAAAAGAAATTACATTTCTAATTCGAAGTATTGATTTACAAAAAAAACAGTGCAAATGTGAGAAATTAGCTCACAATCACAGCAGTAAAAAAATGCTGAAATAAAGCAGCAATTCAGTAGAATATGGTCATCAATTTAATCAGGCTACCAACAAGCAGTATCAAATGCAGTTTACCACCTAAGTACAAGCAGGAAAATGAAGTAGGAAGAGGCACATTTATTTTTGGTAGAAAGTGAGGCGACAGAAGATAATTCAAGGTAAGGAGTGGGCCTTCACAACTGATCACACCGTACACAGTAGAATGAGCTGATACAATGGGTGAGCCTTCCCAACTGATCTTATTGTACTCAGTTGAATGAGCTGATACAATGGGACTGAGAAGAGTGTCCGATATCAAATTTATAGTAGAGGCGGGAAACTCAAAAGCCACCAAGCTTTAAGACCACGACAACAGTTGGGTGGGTGGGGATACAAGATCAGAACGGAGGTAAGGATTCAATTCACCAAGCCTAAAAAACAGTTGCACAGTTTAAACAGATATGCAGCAAATATTGTTTTAGTTAATCAGAATTGCACAAAACAGTTGAAAATAACCACTTACCTTTTGTAGTCTCAAAGCAGGCTTTTGGAAAACAGCAGAGCAAGGGCAGAAGGCCTAACTCACTACAGCTTTGAGCAAACAAGCACAAACTAGTTTAAACATTGGCTATTTAAGACAAAGAAGAAACAGGAACCAGCCAAAGTTCAAATTATCCAATCAAAAACAACTTAAAACAGATCCCTGTAGAAGTAACTCTAGTCACATTAGACCAAATTAAAACTGCCTCCTATGAAGCAACAACTTGGCATCTCTAGATAAAAGATTAACTGTACTACAAGCTCCAAAGGTCACAAACAGTACTAGATTCATCTCTATGCTAGTGTTTTTGAAGGGCAGCAACAAATAAAATGAACAGAACAAGTAGAGAAAACAAAAAGGAGACACATATCAAAACAGAGGTAAGGATTCAATTCACTAAGAGTAAAAAAAAAAACAGTTGCACAGTTTAGTCAGATATGCAACAAATACTGTTTTAGTTAATCAGAAGTGCAGAACACAGTTGAAAATAAGCACTTATCTTTTGTAGTCTCACAGCCTCACAGTATTACCCCCCTGTGTTACTGTTAATTGTGGTGATGCTGTCCTCACCTTTTACTTAACGTCTTCCAGGACCATCTGGCATGCAGAGGATACCATCATCTGCACATGGTAAGCTAAATATTTTTATGTCAGTACTAATAAGCAATTCAAAGAAATATTTTACTGTGTGATGTAGACGTCAGGACTGTTGAATGTATTGCTGTACTGTTTAATACTGGCAGCAGTGTTATTTTGTTAGCATATACTGGAGTATAGTAGTTTAGCTATTAATTTTTCCTGTGTTTGCTTATTATCGCAGCTGATCCTGGCAATGGAGGTGTGGGATTTCTACCACCTGATGTCCGAGTATCAGCAGACTCTGATGAAGCTGGTGGCCAAACAGAGGCACAGTCAAGGGGTTTTATTCTATCGGACACAGCCAGTAGGCCTACACTTACCCATTCCAGTGAGCCCACAGATATTGAACAGGTGGGGGGAGAGACAATTAAGGAAATGTGGTTACTGTGGCTTCAGTGCCTGTTGACTCTGACCATAGCCAAAGTATGGGCGAGGTGCCAGGCAGGAGGATTGTTAGGGGTGCTCGGAGGAGACCGGCTGTCCATCCCACACCTGATCGAGATGTCTTTTCCCATGCCACTCAATGTGTGTTTAGGGCAATCATGGAGGCACAGGCATGTTCCCATAGGTGCTCCAGTGAAATGTTTAGGGTTGTAGATGTGGCATAGGCTGACATGCATGACTGCCTCACCATGTTGCCGATTCAAAGGATCAGATGAATGACACGTTGGAATGAGCAGTGTCTGTGATGGAACATGGGATGGCATCCTTGTGGGTGTAGGTCAGCCACATCATCTGCTGTTAGTCAACATGACCATGCCCAATTACACAGTGGCAGTACTTCCACTACTCTGTCAGTGGGTGAGCTGTCCGCACCCAGACATAGCAGGTTATGGCCCTGGGTGTCCTCATGATGGTAACTCATCCAGCAGGCATCAGTCATGTTCAGGTAGCAGCAGTGTATCTGACCATGGGTGTGGACGTATCAGTACAACCCCTGGCAGAGCCGGTTCTCATGGTCGGGGATGACAACGATGAACTGCCACCTCTACCATGCACAGCTCACACCTATCGGACATAAGATGTAGAGCTAGCACAGAGCTTGGCTATGTTCATGCACACACGCACTTATTTATTTATTTTACTTATCACAGTTTGATGACTGGGATATTTCACTGGGCCTGGAAGAGCCCGTTTTCAGAGGAGGCCCAGGGAGAAAAGCTCCACAAAAGTAGACAATTATATAAAATTTATAAAAAAGTTATAAGGTAGTAGAAATATTGGGAAGATACATAGGATAACATGCAGTTAGCGAACGGAAAAAGACATGACATTTCTCCAACTAGGTAGTGAATTACCAAATGAGATTCATATAGTCAAAATAAGAAGTTATGTACTCACCATAACGTTATATGTTTGTTGTCCATAATCTCACCTTCATTCTTGCTGATTGGGTTTGGAACTGAGCATTGGTTCCGACTTGGCGTTTACTAAAGCCCGAGAGCTTCCACTGGCTCGAGGATATACCCTATCCCATAATGCCTAGGGAAGGTTACCCAGATCTTGTTTGCAGATTACTAACATATTAGAAATTCATATATCAAAAGGCAATGTTAATCATTCTTAGCCTGTGTCTCATGAGGGAAACATTGAACATTTTACAACAAATAAGAAATTCCTCTCGATCCTCCAGGAGTGAAGGTTGGGGGAAGGAGGGGGGGATGCAAGAACAACAAACATGGAATGCTATGGTGAGTACAAAACTTCTTAATGTTATGTTTTCCCATCTCAACTTCATTCTTGCTGGTTGGGATAGCGTCCCCAGCAACTTCTTTCTTGGGTAGCTTAAGGGAATAAGCTCTTCAGAACAATGAAACCAAAGACAGGGTGAAATGTCTGGGACTGATCTTGTTTGTGGGGGTGGGGTGGAAAAGGGTATGTTGTATCCCCTGGATATTACTGACTGTACACATTTGTCTTAAGTGATGCTTAGCCAAGCTTTTGGATACAGTGATATTCTGCACCCAACTACCTCCACAGGTGGGCAGATGGGCCTCCTTTCAGGAGCGCTGTAAGGGTCTGTCAGAGAATCTCTGTCACCCTGATTTTGAAAACCCCCTCTGCCGTGAGGCCGGCATCTTGCATTATTATTTCCCCCTCTGCCCCTGGGGGAAATGTCACCATGTGTGTCCAGCAAAGCTCTTTGGGATTTACGGAACCACATTTTCCCGCCCTTCTGGCCTTTGGGATAAGGCCTGGTAGGGAGAGTAAAACGTACTCCCACAGCAGAGTTTTACCTTCTTGTTCGCACCTGGTCAAAGTCTCTAACTTATGGCCCAAATAAGGATGAGCTGTCAAAAGGGGCATTTATGAAGGAAGACCTGAAGGGCTCAGCAAACTTGCAAAGGTGCATCCAGGAATGCCTCCTCAGAGCTATTCTTGTGCCTGCTGCCCTACTCGCTCCATCGGCTGCATAACAGATGAGTCGCACAGAGGAATTGACTACAGAGATAAAGGTAGCAAGCTGACAGGTCACCTTGTCTGACACTCCCGCAGCTGTAGAACCTTGGAGGGTATCTCCTAGCTCCTTCTGGAGATCCCTCTGAAGTCTGCTAAAATGAGTTAAGTAGTTATGTGACCTGAGAGTAAAGGCCGCGGACGTGAACATATGCTTTCCCACATCTGTCCATTGTGGGAGATTCCTTATTCAGTGGATGGACAGATGAAGATGTCTCAGCTAACTCCTTTTGGTGGCCACAGCCACTGCAATAGCATCTACACCTTTGGTCAAGAATTCCTTGTCAGATGGAGCAGTTATAAATTTGTTGGGCCTCCTTGGAACAGGTTCCTCAGATTCTGGCGAGCCCCAGGCCTTCGACTGACTACCCCCAAGGAGCTGATCGAAGGCGGAGACACCCAAGAGGAGGAGGGTCGAAAACCCAATGCCTCCAGGTATACGGACTCATCCTCAGAAGGGGAGAGGGTCTTCCAGCCACCTCTCTGCTTCAGGGTCACCAGGATGTCTGAGAAGGAGACATCCTCAGAGAGTGACCATGGGGATCCTTCTGAATCCTCTAAATCAGTATCCGAAGACAGACTCCTCAGGGAAGTCTAGATGTTTCCTCTTACAACTTCTCTTCCGAGGGACCTCTCTGGAGGGGTCCTCTGGAGAGGTTTTGGAAGAGAGTGACTTACCCAATGAGGCGTTCTGGGGCATTGTTTTTCTACGGCTGAGGGGGAGGGATAGAGCAGAGGCAGACACCGGCTCTTTTGGGGGAAGAGTGTCTGGATCTGAGGGTGGAGCCATCAGGGGTGACAGCATACTCATCACCTTGAACCGACGGTTCCACCACAACATCTAAGCTCCGAAACCACTCAGGTCAGAGGAGGAATAGAAGAAGGGGCATTAGCAGATGCCTGTAACACTTCCTTATGGGCTGGACTCGAAAGGATCTTGGCCAGAGCCAGAGTCCAAAGCAACCTCTACCACCCGCTTCACGTCGTCATCCGACAGGCTCCTGGAGGATCAGGAGTACAGGGTTGAGGATTTTACTGACTGTAAAAGAGGTGACTGAGGAACTCAGGAGACCGGCTCCAAGGTTGGTGACTGGCTCAGTCTATGGCTCCTAGTTGGTTCCAACAAAACTGGTGGAACTGAAGGAGTAGTCTTTTCAGGCCTGAAAGCCTTCGAGTCCAAAGTCGTGTCTTTTGATAGCTTTTTTGCCGGCTCAGAAGCAGGAGCTGAAGAAGAAGCTCTTTTTGTGGATCTGTCAGATTTTTGGAGACTGGGATGCTTTGGGGGAGGTCTGGTTACCGTCTAATGCCTCAGCAAAAGGATCTTTGAGCAATACCCTAACTGTAAGTTTATTCTTACGTTCCTGCAGGACCCTAGAGCTAAAGCCATGACATAAGGAGCAGGAATCTTGGAGGTGTACCGCACCTAGACAATAGACACAAGTAGTGTACCCGTCAGTTAAAGATATTTTTTGTGTACAGGAGTCACACTTCTTGAAACCAGACTGCTTCTCTTCTTTTGCTTCCTTGTCAGACAACAGTGTCCAGGAAAAACAATATTAAAGATAATCACTATAATGCTACCAAATGAGCTATTCAACTAATAAGCACATGACAATAACAGGTAAATACAAAAAAACTGCTCTAGTTTTTTTTTTTTTTTAACAGATACACAGGCAGAAAGAGACTAGAGGAGAGGTCTCTAACTAAAACGCCAAACTCCTCTAGCCAGAGGAAACATCTCTAAGTAAAACGATGAAACCTCTTAGAAGGGAAAGGAAGTAGCAAAAATGGGAAAGCCCTGTAATTTAAACGGGCTAAAACAAACAAAGAAAGATGAACCCTCTAACTTAAATGGGTTTGTTTGGATAAATTAAACTTTAGAGACGGGAAAGGCGGTTGTAGGCCTAACAAAAGTGATGGCCAGCTAAAACAGAACGCAACAAGTGAAAACTTGGGGAACTGGCACAGATTAAAACCTAAATACACTTCAAATAACAAGACAAGTTTTTAAGTCAAATATTATGAAATATTATGAAATAATGGAACATCATGCGAAAAAAAGAATTTCACTTAGCCTGAGCCTAGTGAGAAGCACCCAATCTAGTTTAGTGGCAAATGAGATTTGGGTAACCTTCCCTAGGCATTATGGGATAGGGTATAGCCTCGAGCCAATGGAAGCTCTCGAGCTTTAGTAAAAAGCTGAGTCAGAACAGATGCTCAGTTCTGAACCCAATCAGCAAGAATGAAGGCAAGATGGGACAACATAACATCATTATTTACAGAGTGTAGGCTCATTTAAAGTGGAGGCCTAGGGAGAAAAACCTCAACAGAATATGGACAATTACACAAAGTTATACAGAGTTATTAAGCAGTAGAACAGTGGAAGCATACAAAAGATAAATATGCAGTTAATTATGGAAAAGAAATTACATTTCTAATTCGAAGTATTGATTTACAAAAAAAATGACTCATACCAATTTCACCTGGAGGACCCTTACAGACACACAAACACACAATTACATAGTTCAGCCATGTGGCTTAAAACTCATTTTGTCTCACTGGCCATTTGCTGGTTTATTTAAATGTCTGCCTGCTTCTCTTTCTTACTCACACACACTCAAACCTTTTGTGTCAGCCTGGGCTTCCACAACATCACCCACAACAGCCTGTGCAAGTGAATGCTAACTGTGCCATATCCCTGTTTTGTATCTTTTGGCTTCGGGGATACATACGCTTTGTGTCTGATGCTCAGGGTTCATAGCTGACTTAATACATCTGCATTTGTAATACTGAAATGCTAACTGTATCTGTGAAAAGCTGAGGGGCTGCCAGCCCAGCCAGATAGAATTTTGTAAATAATTCTATGCCATTGTAAATATTAATATGATCCACAGGCTGATTTCACAAATGTAAGAAAACTGTGTTATGTGCTAAGCTTCAAAAATGTAACCACAGTGTGCCCTGCTGAAAGAAAGCTGATAAGTAAATTACTTATGACTGTGTGTGATCTCAAGCTTGCAGACAGGGTGTTTGCAGTTAAAAATTCTTTCTATTGTCTTAAGACATAGATAATTACCAGGTTTCACATGTAAAGTGTCTTATTGCTTTGGCTTCCTGGCAGGTGCAGATTAAAAAGAAATGTTAACATTTTGAGTTCTGTGAGCCTGGGAAACTTAAGCGGAAGTGTCAAGAATGATGTAATCTGAAATGACTCAGCAGTAATGTGTATTATCGATGTAAGGGCTATCTCAGAAAGTAAGAATAGCATTTTGTATTTTTTTCTGAAGCTGACAACAACTCACCGGCACTTGCTTTGCTCTGCAAGTAGGATCTTAGTATTTATCTTAGAGATAGGCAGAAATAGCAAGATTAGTCTAGCTGTTTTCTATATTTATGTCAGACTATCCTACAATGTTGTTTTAAAGTATTTCCTGTGATATCTGAACTCTCTATTGTCATTGTGTTGAACTAATGAGTATTGTCTTGTGTTTTTATTATTAAACATTTTTAAACCTTTCAACTGTGACTGTTTTGTGTAGAGATAATTTAAGCTCTGAGAGTACTTACATGTATTTGGTGATACTGTATAAGCCACTCCTAAATAGCCTTCAAGTCTCAGTCACACTTACCAATTGGATAATAATAACATTGAACAGTAGAACTGGACACCCTTTGGTAAGGGCTTTTATAGTAGCTGATAGTAGTGGTTGGTGGCAGTCGGTACTACCGTATAGTCTGGGCAGAATAGGGCATAGCTGGAGAACCTGTGCCAGCCTTCCCCAGGAGTGTCTGTGTCTTTGTATATAACTCAAATCTCAAAGTGCGCTTGTGTCAACTACTTGGGCAGGGACACAAAGCACTGGTTGGACAGAGAGAGTGCTGGAGGTTTTGGCTTTATCACTCGGCTGATATCTGATGCCTATAGCTGTGCCAGTGGGTAGTCTTACTGGGGATCTGGAGAGATAGGGAGAAACCAGCCTTAGACTGACTGTGATCTCTGTGTGCTCTTAAGGGAAACTGTAATTTATTGTGTACTTGTTATCCTTCCAATATGGACGCCCCTCACTGGTGCTAGAGGTGAGGACTGAGGCTCTTTGATTACTGGGCCAGTGCACGAGCATCACAGTATCTTTGACTTCTATTGTTTTTAGAAGGTTAAACAGCTGATAGCATCAACATTTTCCAAATGTATTGTGAATGATCTTGTGAGGGTTGTGAAGTCTGAAACTGCAGTGTGTATCATTACTTTCTAACTTCTCTCTTTAATGATTTTCCATTACAAACGTATGGTGCTAAACTGAGGGCATGCAGTGACCATCACTACTTTTGAGAAGGATGACTGTTGTGAATCTTTGATGCCGGAGGCATACTACTTAATAATGGACACATATAAGTCAAGTATCTGCTGTCACATGTTAAGGAAATTTCTGTACAAATCTCCCATCTTTTACTTACTTATACTAGCAAGTTATAATACGCAAGAATATGCCAGTCATTCATATTATTACACAGTACACTCCAGGTTCAGCACTTACCTTGTAAATCCAGCAGTTGTTGGAGCATAACATTCAAGAATTCATGGAGGATTCTGGATGCAGATGCCAGTGACACGTCCAGCATGTCTCCTGTTGGTCTCTGAAATGTACTTATACCTAAGATTCTAAGTGCTACACATACCTTTGTCCCCACTGGGATGGGTTCCCTCAGTTTGCCATGGCCCTGAGTTGCGGACGACAGAGGTTGCAGAGTTCCTATAGTGCGTCTCTATCCACCCTGTACAGCTCTACAATTTCCACATCATATAAGTTGTGATAAATGACCTGGGGTCTTAATCTTATTTGCAGCAACAGCATAGACTGCATAGACAGCCTGTTGCACATACACACGAATTAAAGAAACAGCAGCCCCCAACATAGTTTCTGTGTAGACTCCTTTCCGTGGCTGTATTCCAATAGGTTTTGGAATTCGCAGAAAAAAACAGCTCCAAGTCTAAATGGCTGCTTTATAGCTTGTTGAAAAGCTCCTCCATCTTGGATTGGTACGTTAGCACACAATTCAGCCTCTTATGCTGTAATTTGCATGCCACGATGTTTACCTTGTTTATGCGGCTGTGCATGGTTCTACACACAGTGTAGATCCGCTTACTGAATCCAAAACTGTGTGCTACCATGTGTGTGCATCGTGCTGAGATGCACACACTGTGCAAACAGACCACGTAGGCTTTACTGAATCTGGCTGTGTGTTATTTAGCATAATGGATCTCCAGCTTTTTGTTTTATTCTTCTCATTTTCCTCCCATATACATTTTAATATCCCACTATATACCTCTTCATATATAAAGCCTCCCTTCAACCATTCATTGAGGACATTTCAGGACATTTGCAAAATAATCTCTTTGCCAGTCCATTAACTTCTTGAAAATTCCACTTGGGCCTAATACTGAATCAACATTTACCAAGTACTTCATCCAATTCACTAATGGCAATAGTCTTCCTTAACTCATTACAGATTTTTTTTTACTTTCAATTCTCTTACTTTCTATACTTATAATCTTACACATATTTTCCCCATGCTGTACTGCAATACTCAATTTCTGTGTGTTCTTTTTACCTCTTCTTTTACATTTTTCTCACTATACTAATATCGTTCTTTGCTATTTTACTCAAATACCTCCTCCCTTCTCCCTTGTAAATATCTCTGCCTAAACAACAATGCCTTAATTTTTCTCAATTTCACACACACACACACACACACATATATATATATATATATATATATATATATATGGATTCACTTTAGAAGCTCGAAATACTAAAATATTGAAATGCAGTATTTTGAGCCAATAAAGTGGAATCCTGAAAAGAACGAAACCTCAGAAGCTCAAAATTCAAAACCTCGCATACCGGAGATTTTTAATTAGCGCTTCCGGTGTTTTGCTGTGGTTATGGATTCAGGTAAGTGTTTATTTGTTAATGGTTTTGGGTAGGGGCTGTGGTGTGTGTCTTACTGCTGTGATGTGTGTGCACGAGGAGAATTGTAGCTTGTGTGGTGGTGTTTTGTGTGTTTTTGTGTGTAGTGTGACCTCGGAGTTAGAATATTTAAGTAGTGGGGATGTGGGGGGGTGCAGGTGGGCTTGTCCCCCTGCTTTTATGTAGCACAGAGCTTGTGTTTGTGTTTGGGGAGGAATGTGCGTGTTTGTGGATTGCAGAAGTGCAAATTCAAAATCTCCGGTATGCAAGATTTTGAATTTCGCGCGTCTGAGTTTTCGTTCTTTTTAGGTTTAAACTTTATAGCCTTGACATACTGGATTTCGACATTTCAGTATTTCGAGGATATAAATTGAATATATATATATATATAAATATATATATATATATATATATATATATATATATATATATATATATATATATATATAGTTCTTTTTTTCTTATCACAATACTCTAATATTTTCTAAATTCTCTAATACATTTGTATAAACTTTCCCATATTTAACCTTCTCTTCTTTTCTTGCATCATCCTGCCACTCAAGAGAAAAAGAAGTTGCATCTTACCATAACGTTCAATCTGTGTTGTTGATCTTTGCCTGTTCTTAACTGATGGGTTAAGGTTCTGATCCTCAGAAAAGATCCAGGTTTTCTAAAGCTCAATTCAGCCAAAAAAATCTCTCAAGCAACAAGTGTACCCAAACTTTCCCTCTCCAGATTACTTCATATCGGGTTTGCAATAAACATAAAGACTGAATAATAAAAGTCAGAAACCTTGTCCAAGGCACAGTAACAATAAGAACCCAGGACAGGGTATTACTCCACCAGAAACCTAAAGGGGGGGGGGGCAGGCAGGAGGGACGCAAGAATAGATGAAGACTGACAACACAGATGGAATGTTATGCTAAGACATAACTTCTTTATCTGATGTCAATCTTCAGCTATTCTTGACTGAGGGGACAGAGTCCGCAGCTACCCTGGCATCCTGGGAGGCATTATGGAAGGACATGAGGGAGGATGGATGCTAGAGAAAGCTCACGGTGCTCACAACGGTCTATGGAGCACTATATTCTTCCCAGAAATGAAAAAATCTACATCTGTTAAGACGTCTGAAACTACATCTGCCCCTATGGTGACTGATGCATGGGATCGGTATGAAGGTGAGCGTGGACGATGCTTTAATAATCCATTCTAGATGGTGGGTTCCAGTGGAGGAAATATTTTTCCTGCTGAAGTCCAGGAACTGTGTGAAAAATTGGAGGCCTTGTTATGGAAAGAAACTAATACACATTTAAAATTTTGTGCCTGAAAAGGTATGTGGAATTAGATATAGCCCCAAGGGAATTAAGGGGATTTAAATCCACCACTACACCTCTTGATTCAACAAGATGGTTAGCAGCGGCATATCACTGTGCCATGGAATGGGAGAAAATCCTCATAGAGAGAGACTTGTTACAACAACAAAAACTAAGAGAGGAAGCTAAATGGGTTAGCTCCGACCTACAAAAGTGTCTCAGTGGTTCCAAAATGGATGAATTACTGGGGGACATAAAAAATTGATTACTCTGGAGAATGAACTTGTAGAAAGAAAAAGCAATAAAAATCACAAGGGACATTAGGGATTACATCAATGAAACAGCATTTCTATGAAAACGCAAACGTAATAGACTGGTGCAAACACATAGCGAAGCTATGACTCAAAGAAATACACCGGTTAAAGTGTCTATCTTTTGCTACTTCTGAGGAAACAGATGGTACTACGGAAGGAGAATTTGATGCTGAGGAATATCCACCTTTACCTGTAGCCCAGAATTCAAGTGACTTAATAATCGGCTTCGGAATGAGCCAGGAAACAGTTACCAGGGGAAGAAAAGGAACAGAAATGACTGGCGAAAGGGTAGAAACAGAGGTCACAACAAATATTTTAACAAGAGAACTAAATGGAACTAACTGCAATGACACTTTTATTCAAAAGTTGGTGCTTAATTTGTCAGGTATGGATGTGCTTGAAATGGCAATCTCTGTTTTAAACTTGGGGTTAAAATTTATACCTACGGCTTTGCCTAGGTTACATGTAGTAAAAAGTGAGTTATTTCAATTAAGTAGGAAGTTGCATTTAATTGATTATTTTAATAGGCAAAGTGGGAATCAAATGTTAAATGTTAATCAATTGGAAACTGCTGACAACAGTTTTAATGAAAGCTTTAATGAATCGTTTTATTCATGTATCTCAGATTAAATTGATTTGTTTGGTGATGAAATTAATGCCTATAGTAATTTGAATACTGAAGCTATAGGGGTTAAATCAAAGTTTATTCCACCTTTTGTAAATGTTAATATACAAAGTTTTATTTTTCAATTTTGTTGTTGAAAAGTTATGTACAGATTTTGAAAAAGAAAAACAAAATGCATCTTACAACCTGACAAAAAATGAATGGATTTCTTTTAAAGCATTGTGTGCAGATAGAAGTTTAGTAGTTAAAATATCTGACAAAGGAAATCAAGTAGTAATATTAAACCATGTGCAATATGCTGAAATGTGCCTTGCTCATTTGAGGGATGAAAAAGTGAATGAAAATGTAATGTAAAACAATATGAAAAAGGTATAACAGAATATTAAGTTTTGATTCAGAAAGGCTTACGCCTAGGATATTTTGTTAAGAATGATTTAAACAAAATTCAGTACAGAAAACACATGTATTGCAGAGTTTTATTGTCTACCAAAGACACATAAAGGGTTAGTGAACTTGAGTGGCAGACCAATAGTGTCAGCTGAAAAATACTTTCTAAAGAATATATGTATCTTGTTGCATGAATATTTAAAAACTTATGTGTTTGCTTTACCTTCATTTATTAAGGACAGCCAATTTTTTCTGTGTAAAATCAGAAAAGAAGTTTGGAATTATAACATGTATGGGCTTTGCCTAGATGTTAAGAGTCTGTATACTAACATAAGGCATAATAATGGTAATGAAGCATTAGGATATTTCTTGGGTGATTCTCCACTGACCCACTTTATAATAGAATTAACAGATTTCTGTTTAAAAAATATTTTTTTCTGTTTAACAGTGAAATTTACCATCCTTTGCAAGGTACTGCAATGAGGGCAGCTTTTGCCCCATGTATGTAAATACTGTGATGGCAAAGTTTGAAATGGAAAATATATATATATATATATATATATATATATATATATATATATATATATATATATATACACATACATACACGCACACATACATTCTATAAAAATCAAGTAGTTCACTATTTTAGGTTTATAGATGACCTGATATTCTTATGTAATGGAAATAAGGATGAGGCTCAGCCTTTTATAGATGACCTACATATTAATGTGTTTGGCTTTATATCTGATGGTATACAAATGTGTAAGAAATTTACGTTTTTGGATATAGATATTAATGGTATAGAAACAACAGTGCATAGGACATTTGGCCAGAATAATGCCTTTCTATATGGCACTAGTTGCTACCCAAATCATCTTATATCTGTACTGCCATATAATGGGTTTTTAAGACTTAACAGATGATAGTTCTGATGACGTTTTTGAAGGTGAACTACTTAAAACAGAAAATATGTTTATAAAGAGGGGGTATAATAAACAAAGAGTGGAAGTATCCAAGAATAAGGTAAAGGAATATAGAAATGGAACAACACATAGGCATAATAGTGCCTTGAAGAAAGGTTAAGCAAATGGAAATAATAATGAAACAAGGAGAAGGGAAGAAAAGTCTATACGGGTTGATAGAGAAGTTTATTTGTAACAACTTTCAATGTTCTGACAGAAGCTATGGTCAGGGAAGTTAAAAAAATACTGGAAATGATAATTAATGATAAAGATTTGAAATACTTGTTAAAAAACAGATAAAAGTTTCTTATAGAAGTAGAAACTTGAGTGATATGGTGGTACATAATTGCTTTATACCACCTGAAACTATCATATACCATAGTGTAAAGGATAAAAAAATAGGAACCATGGCTTGTAAAAAGTGCTCAGTGTGTAAACATGTTGTGGCAGCTTTTTCAAAAATAAATGGTGTCAGATTCACCCCTAGAGATTTTTATACATGTGGTACAGAAGTAATTTATGCTCTCAGATGTAGTTGTAACCTACATTATATAGGAGAAACAGGGAGAGCTTTCAAAACGCGTATGCAAGAACATATAAGGAACATTAAAAATTGCAAAATAGATAAACCTATAGGACAACACTTTATAACTGCACACAATGCTAAAACAGATTGTTAACAAGGATGCATTCTGGAAAAAATAAAAGTTTCATTGGGTGAAGTTTCATGTATTAAAGAAAAGTTGTTGAAAAAGAAACCCTTTTTATTTTAAAGTATAATACTTTGGAACCTCATGGGTTAAATAAGGAAGTACATTGGAAATATGTAATTTAATATATTAATTAATGGTTTGATTGACTGATTGTTTAATTTATTAAGTAAGTATTCTGATTTTATGTGTGTATAAATACTAATGAAAATGTGAATGGATTTGTACGTATTGAAGGCTTGATACCGAAGCGCTAAGTAGGAATTTATCTGCTGTGACTGCTGCTTTGAGTCTTGTGTCCATTATTTTCTACTGTGGTATTTGTATTTTTGCATCTATTTGTGGTATTTGGAATTAAGGAAGGACATTCCTGAGCACCACAGAACCAAAAGATGCTCTCCCCCTGCAGACAATATCTAATTTGTAATGTGTGATAAAGGTATGAGGCTTAGCCCAAGTTGCAGCCAAGGAAATTTTTGACTTGGAAGCTTTGGAATGGAAGGCAGCAGAAGTCGCTACTGACCTAGCAGAATATGCCTTGACTGGTTTTGGAAGTTTCATTTTCAGCTTCATGTAGATGAAAGATATACAGTCTCTCAACCACCTGGAGAGAGTTACTTTGGACACTGATTTGTCCATAGTTGCACTAGCGAAGGATACAAAATAAGAAGTTATGTACCTACCATAACGTTCCATGTTAGTTGTCTTCTCTCGCCTTCTTTCTTGCTTGATGGGTTCGGAGCCGATCCCTCGGCTCCGACTCGGCACTTGCTAAGCTCGAGAGTCACTTTTACCAGCTCGAGGCAGCCCCATATCCCATGATGCAAGGCGGTAAGTACCCAGATCTCGTTTGCTGACAAAGGGCAATAGCACCAAGCATAAAATACTTCCCAAAGGAAGAAAGAAAACTTACAGATGGAAGAAGGACCAGGTCTGAATGGTCTTCAGCATAACAGTTTCTTATACAAGGTTTGTCCAGGCCAGGGGGAAGGAGGGAGGGTCGCAAGAAAGAAGGCGAGAAGACAACTAACATGGAACGTTATGGTAGGTACATAACTTCTTAATGTTAAGTTGTCAATCTCGCCTTCATTCTTGCTTGATGGGACCGCGTCCTAGCACCTCTATCCTGGGTGGCTCAATGGAACAAACTCTTGAGGACTGTAGAGCCAAAACTGGCTCTGTCCCTGGAGGCCAAGTCCAATTTGTAATGAGAAACAAAAGTGTGAGGAGTAGCCCAAGTGGCCGCTGCACAAATAGTGTCCAAAGGAAGTCTAGCTTGAAAGGCTGTAGAAGTAGCTAAGCTCCTAGTTGAATGCGCTTTAGGTTTTGAGCACAGCTGTTTTCCCCTGAGCGTATAAATTTCCGAGATGACCGAAGAGAGCCATCTGGACAAGGTCACTTTAGAAACAGGAAGGCCTTTTTTATTATCCGCATAGGAAACAAAAAGTTGATCAGATTTTCTAAATTTTTTTGTTCTGTCCAAATAATATCTAAGTTGACGGTGGACATCAAGATAATGTAGCTTTTGTTCAGCTCTATCTGAATAGTTAGGAATAAATACAGGGAGATCAATGGATTGATTCAGATTGTTCTTTGAAGTGACCTTAGGTAAAAAGGATGGATTAGTTCTCAAAGATACTCTGTCTTTGTGAAAAACCAAATAGGGGTCGAACCGAAGAGCATGAAGTTCAGACACCCTCCTGGCAGATGTAATAGCCACTAGGAATAAAGTTTTCCAAGAAAGATATTTCAGGGAACAAGAAACAGCTGGCTCGAAGGGGGGAAGAATCAAGGATGTCAGCACTAAATTTAGATCCCACTGAGGAGGAGGATTCCTGATTGGAGGCTTTAGTAGGAAAATTCCTTTCAAGAAGGCCCTGCAGAGCCTATGGGACATAATATTATGATCTGCTATCCCGACATGAAAATTAGAAATAGCAGCCAATTGAACTCTGACTGTGGAAGAAGAGGAGCCTGCATGAAAAATCTCTGCTAAGAAGTCCAGGACTGCCTGAACAGGGGCAGTAAAAGGATCAATATTTTGGGCCTTAGCCCAATAAGAGAAACGTTCCATTTGCTTGTATAAATCCTCCTGGTAGAGGATTTTAGGGAAGTTACTATGATGTCTCTAACTGGGTTAGAGATCAAAGGAAGCCTGGCTAAGGAAGGAAGTGGAGCAACCATGCTGTGAGGTTGAGAGAAGGGATTGACCGGTGCAGCTGACCCGATTGGTGAATCAGAAGGTCTGGCACTGGGTCCAGATGCCACGGCTGCACCAAAAGGTGATGATGGAGGAACGGGAACCAAACTTGTCGAGGCCAGTAAGGGGCAATGAGAATCAATTTGGCTCTCAAAACGGTAGCTTTCTGGATCACCTGAGGGATCAGAGGAAATGGAGGGAAGGCATAAAGAAGTCCCTGGGGCCAATCCTGGGTCAGAGCGTCTCTGGGGATGGCCTGATAGAGGGAAGAGGCTGAAGAAGTCTGGACATTTGCTGTTTTGGGGAGTAGCAAAAAGATCGCAACATGGGCGACCCCATTCCAGAAAAATCTCTTCCGCTATAGATTGCTTGAGAGACCACTCGTGAGGCATGAGGATAGCTCTGCTCAATCTGTCCGCTATAATGTTGGATTTCCCAGGGATATGCGTTGCTACCAGAAACCGATGAGAGGAGATCACCCATTGCCATAGTCTGAGCGCTTCTCGACACAAGGGGTAGGACTTGGTTCCGCCCTGTTTGTTGATATACCAAACTACAGACATGTTGTCTGTGTGGACTGCAATTGTCCCTACAGGAAGAAAGTCGTTGAGGGCTTGCAACGTTAAAAGCACTGCTCTCATCTCCAGGACATTTATGTGCAGATGGTACTCGAACGGCTGCCACGTCCCATGAACCATCCTGCCCTGATAATGACCCCCCCACCCGATCAGGGAGGCATCCGTGGTGACAGTGGCTATCGGGGATGGGGGTACAAAGTACCTGCCTTGGTGAACCTGAGACGATGTGATCCACCAAGCAAGATGCTCTTTGCATGTCTGTGTCACCAGAATCTGGTGACGCATTGGAAGTTGCTGGTATGAAAACTGTGTGAACAGCATCCACTGAAGAAGGCGCATGTAGAATCGAGCCAGGGGAAGAAGAGTAATGGCCGCAGCCATGAGACCTAATACCTTTAGAACCATTCTGGCCTGTATTTTCTTGCTGGCCAGAATGATCCTGACATGAGTCTGAATGTCTGAAACTCTTTGTTCTGTAAGGGTAGCTGACATCCGAACAGTGTTTAAGTTTGCGCCTATGAAGGTAATAGACTGGCAGGGCGATAAGGATGACTTTTCGAAGTTGATTGAGATGCCCAAATGAGAACAAAGGTCTATTGTGTAATCCCTGGCTTGTATAAGCTGATGCCTGGTGGTGGCTGACAGGAGCCAGTCGTCGAGATACGGAAACACCTGGAATCCTTGACGTCTCAGGTGAGCCGTGACCACTGCCATGCATTTGGTGAACACTCTGGGGCTGTAGTGAGACCAAAGGGCAGGGCTCTGAACTGGAAATGACTGGACCCCAGCCGAAGCGGAGAAATCTCCTGGAGCGTCTGTGAATTTTGATGTGATAGTACGCATCCTGAAGATCTATTGAGCACATCCAGTTGTCCTTCTGTAAGAAGGGCAGAATTGACTGAAGAGTGACCATTCGAATCTTGTCTTCCTGACAGACTTGTTGAGTCTGCTGAGATCCAATATTGGTCTCCAGTCTCCCGTCTTTTGGGGACCAAAAGAACCTTGAGTAGATTCCGGGCTCTGAATGGTCTATTGTAACTGGCTGAATGGCTCTTTTTGCAGTAGTTTTGCGATTTCTGACTCTGCAATCTCCCTTAGACCGGGTGGTACATCTGGAAGGGAACTTTAGGGAAGGGACTTTCCTCGAAAGGAATTATGTAACCCTTGGATATGATCGACTGTACCCATCTGTCTTGAGTGAGGGAATGCCAGGCTTCTGGGTACAGTGATAATCTTCCCCGACTGCCTCCAAGGAGGGACAGCCGGGCAACACCTCAGGGATGCTGAAAGGGCTTGTCAGAGAGAGGCTCCCTGTTTCCCTGGTTCTTGGACCCCTCTGCCTCTAGAGCGGCGTCTGTTGTTGTTACCCCTCTGCCTCTAGGGGTAAACTGACCACGTGAATCCGGCGTGATTGCTTGGGATTTACGGAACCACATCTTCCCCCCTTCTGTCCTTTGGGATAAGGTCTAGAAGGGGTGGAAAAACGGACTCCAACAGCAGAAAGAGTCTTGCCGTCCTGCTCGCACCTGGTCAAGGTTTCCTTCACCTGAGGGCCAAACAAAGCTGACCCATCAAAGGGAGAATTTGTGAAGGACGCTTAAAGGGATCCATAAAATCACATAGCCGCATCCAGGCTTGGCGTCTAAGAGCCACACCTGTACCTGCGGCTCTACTCGCTCCATCCGCAGCATAAGATATTAGCCGCATGGAGGAGTTTGCAATGGAATTGAGGGTTCCTAGCTGCGAAGCAATTTTTCTTGAGCCCCTGCAGCTGTAGGATCCTGAACTACTTCTCCCAGCTCCTTCAGGATATCTCTGGAGTCTGGTGAAGTGACATAGGTAATTCAGCGAACGCATAGCAAAGGTCGCTGAGGAAAACATCCGCTTACCGTACCTATCCATGGTCCTAGAGTCCTTATTAGGAGGATGGACGGGCACGGAAGGATCTGCAAGTTCCTTTTTGGTGGCCGCAGCCACCACCATGGCATCAGCGGGGACACCCTTAGTAAGGAATTGTTTGTCACTCAGAGCAGTGATAAATTTTGAAGGCCTCCTAGGGACTGGCTCTACAGAGTCAGGAGCTGTCCACGCCTTTCGTGCAATAACCTGCATAAGGGGGTCGAAAGGCGGAGACACCCAGGAGGTGGAGGGCCGAGATCCAAACGCCTCTAGGTATACTGACTCATCCTCAGAGGGATTGTTGGTGGGCCAGTTTCCCCTCTGTTTCAGAAGTTCTAGGATGTCTGAGAAGGAGACATCCTCAGAGGGGATCTAGGGATCCCTCTGACTCATCAAAGTCAGTATCCGAAGTGACAGACTCGCGGGAGTCTACATGCTTCCTCTTACAAGTCCTCTTCCTAGGAGGCTCTCCCGAAACATCAGGAGAATCCTCGGAAGAGGGCGAAATTCCCAATGGGGAAACCTGAGGCGGAGGATCTCTGGGTCCTGTAGCAAGAGAAGTGGCAGAGATGTCAACAGGTACTATAGAGGGAGGAGCTACGGGAACAGACTGCTGACTGATACCAGTGGCCAGTACACTCTTCATCACCTCGAATGCTCCCCTCCCAGGCAGGTCCGAGAGAACCCGCTCCGAAGAGCTAGGAACTCCAGGGACCACCGAAAGGGAAGTCTCCGAGGCAGATGTCGGAGCCGAGCTCACCAAGGCCGAGGCTCCAAGGGGAAGAGCGGGTTCGGACAAGGGTCCGATGCCACTCACCCCCTCGGAGGAGACCATGGAAGCCCGACCACCGAATCCCTCTAAGGAAGGTCTCGAAGAGGAGATAAGAGTAGAGGCTGAAGGAACAGAAGGGGGTATCCGTCCTCCAGCCGTAGCAGTAACCATTCCCGAAGACTCCAACTCCAAGCTCTGGGGTAGAGTTGAAGGAGGAACTGTAACGGGGTGTGGACCAACAGTCGTCTGTTGAGACGGACTGTGTAACATTTGGGCCAGTACCTGTGACTTAAGTAATCTACTGACCACTCTCTCTAGGTCATGATCTGACAACCTGGATGACCTTGAAGATCGGCTCCGATGGCTCCGTTCCGATAGAAAAGGTGAAGCCGGGGCCCAAAGTATCGGCTCCAAGGAAGGAGACCTCGACCTCTTCCTGGAATGAGCCATCGGAGCCGATACTATAGATCCTGTCGGAGTCGACCTCTCGGAGCCGACAGGAAGCCTCGATGTATCGGCTCCAGCCGGAGCCGATACAGCCACCAAAGTAACGGTGTCGGAGCCGATCGGAGCCGACACCGATGCCTGTGCCACATGGGTGTCGGAACCGATCGGAGCCGACATTGAAGTGGTCAATACAGATTCGGCACCGATAGCCATCGGTGCCGAAGGCTTTGTCAAGCCAGAATCGGCTCCAGCCGGAGCCGATCTCGACTCAGTACGAGTCGGAGCCGAGGCCGCAGGCTTAGATACAGAAGTCTGGGCCTTGGAAGGTTTAACTGATTTGGATGGAGCCGACTTAGCCGGAGAGCCCTCCGGCTTAAGAAGGCCCCTAAGAATCAGTTTATTACGTCTTTCCTGCAGGACTCTCTGGCTGAAGGAATGACAAATAGCACAGGAGGTCTGCAGGTGAAGAGGGCCTAGGCAATAAAGGCAAGAAGTGTGACCGTCTGTCAGAGACATCTTCTGACAGCAAGAGTCACACTTCTTAAAACCTGAGACCCTCTCCTTTGACATGGTGCTTTAAACAAACACACACACACACCAGTCAAAAATTAACTTAAATAAAATACCCAAAAAGGTATTTCTATAAACAACACACACACCCTAACAGGGAGGGGATGGGATGGGGATAAATCTGACTAAAATAAAATAGAAAAGACAGGGATTTTCTGTCACAAAAGGTAAAAAATTAACTACTAACAATTAAGGTTTTTTTAAGAAAAAAGGGGCTTAATATTCATAAATAGAATCACTTACCAGGAGCTGGTAAAAGGAGGACCTCATAAGCGAAGCGGCAAACGAGATCTGGGTACTTACCGCCTTGCATCATGGGATATGGGGCTGCCTCGAGCTGGTAAAAGTGACTCTCGAGCTTAGCAAGTGCCGAGTCGGAGCCGAGGGATCGGCTCCGAACCCATCAAGCAAGAATGAAGGCGAGATTGACAACTTAACATCAATTGTTTAGATAGTCTAAACTGTTTAGTTCTATCTAGGCAGAACTGCAACTGCCTGTGTACATCCAGAAGGTGAAGGCAGTGCTCTCCTTTGTTAGAATAATTTGGGAAAAATACAGGCAAGTCTATACTCTGAAATCACCTTACGAAGAAAGGTTGGATTTGTCCTGAGTGACACACTATCCTTATGGAAAATTAAGTAATGAGCTTTAGAATACAGGGCTTGTAATTTGGAGATTAGCCTCATCTTCCAGGAAAGGAACTTTAAACCACAGCTAGCTGCTGGTCAACTGGTGGTGCCGTAAGCGACTGCAGTACTAGAGTCAGATCCCAAGGTGGGAGAGGATCTTTAAAGGGAGGCTTTAAGCATATTGTACCCTTTAGGAAAATCTTGCAAATTCTGTGGAAAATTAAAGGCTGGTCTCCAAATCTGATATGAAAATTTGAAATTGCTGCTAAGATAACTTTGACTGTAGAAGCAGAGGCTTCTTTATTAAGGATGGCAGCTAGGAATTCCAGGATTTTCTCTATTGGCACTGAAAAGGGGTCAAGTCCATTGTCAGAGGCCCAAATAGAAAATCTCTTTCCATTTGCTTAGAGTCTCCTGGTGGATTGTTTATGAGATGCCAACAAAATGTGCCCCATGGGAGAAGGTATACCATTATGCCTGGTGACTATCGGAAGTGGAGGAACCAAGCTGTTAGCTTGAGAGTCTGAAGACTGGGATACACTAGTCCCTGGGGATAGGACAGGAGATCCGGAATTGGGTCCAGAGTCCATGGGCGGCAGAGCAGATGAGGCCAAATGAAGGGAAAACATATCTGTCGAGGCCAATAAGGAGCTATGAGGATCACCTTGCTTCTCAACTGAGATGCTTTCTTGAGAAATAATGGAATTAGAGGGAAGGGCATAGAGTAGACCCGGGAGCCAAACGTGGAGAACAGTGTCCCTGCGAGACTTCCCCTAAGGGGGAATTAGGGCAAAGTAGCTTCTGCACTTGTTCAGGTGTGAGGTGAACAGGTCACAGCAAGGCTCGCCCTAATGAAGAAAAATCTCCTTCTCTACTCTGGAGTTCAGAGACCACTCGTGAGGCATGAGAATGCATCTGCTCAATTTGTCCGCAATTACGTTGGAAGTCCCTGGGATGTGCATTGCTATCAGAAAGTGGCAAGAAGATATGTCCCATTGCCACACTTGAAGGGCTTCTCAACACAATGAGCAGGAATTGGTCCCCCCCCCCGTTTGTTGATGTACCAGACCACTGACAAGTTGATTGCACAGCTATCATCCCTAGGTATGGCAGAATGAAAAGCTTGCAACACCAGAAGCACTGCTCTTAGCTTCAGTACAATGATATGCAGGTTGGCCTCAGAGGAGGACCAAGTGCCTTGGACAGTCTTTCCCAGATAATGCCCCTCCCCCCATCTGGGAAGCATCCATGGTCACTATGGCCTTGGGCTGAGAGAAAACAAAGGGACAGCCTCAAAGAATCTCCTCTGAATGCATCCACCAGGTTAGATCATTCTTGCATCAACTGGATATGAAAATTAAGTGGCACATGGGGTAGGTTAGACTCGACTATTGGTTTTCTAGTAGCCATTGCAGAAGCCTCATGGGAAATCTTGCTAATGGAACTAAAGTGATAGCAGCTGCCATGGAGCCCAGTGCCTGCAGAATCAGTTGAGTAGGTATCGCGTTTGAGCGCAGTAGAAGATGAACCTGTGCCTGTATCTTTTGTAACCTGTGGAGGGGAAGTGATGCTATGCAAGAACAAGTGTTGAGAAGAGCTCCAATAAATTCCATTTCCTGGGTGGGGTCTAACTGGGATTTCGGAGAGTTGACTGTTATGCCCAATTGGTGGGATAGGCTCATGATGAAGTCTGTGGTCTGTTGTAGCAAATGCCTGGAGTGAGAAGAGAAGAGGCCAGTCGTCTAAATAAGGAAACACTCAGAATCCATCAAGTGAGCTGTGACCACTGCCATACATTTGGCGAACACCATGGAGGCTGTGATGAGGCTCTCCTATCCGGAACCAGAGAAACTTTCTCAAGCGTTTGTCCACTTTTATGTGGTAATACACCTCTTAAAAGTCGATAGAGAACATCCAATCATCTTTGTCTAAGAAAGGGAGAATATACTGAACCGTGACCATCTGGAATTTTGCTTGCTTGGCGAATTGATTAGAATATTGAGATCTAAAACTGGTCTCCTGCCCCCCCGTCTTCTTTAGTACTAAAAAGAATCTTGAGTAAAAACTGGATCCTAATTTGTCTGGTGGGACTTCTTGGATGACTCTTTCTAGCAGCTTTTGAATGTCTATTGCCACTTGAACTCTCTGACTGGGTGGAACATCGGAGAGTCTTGCAGGAGTTCTGGGATAAAAGGTAAAGGGAATTAGATAACCTCTGGTAATTATCCTTAGCACCCAGGCATCTCTAGTTACTCATCACTAGGCATTTGGATGCAAGGAAAATCTTCCCCTGACTGCTTCCAGAGGTAAGCAATCAGGCTCCCTTTCGCGAGTGTTGATAGGGCTGACTGGAGAATAAATCTCTGGAATCCTGATTCTGCGGACCACCCCTGCATCTGGGATGGTGTCTTCCACTATAACTCCCCCTCTGCCCCGAGGGTGAGTCTGAGCTACGTGTGTCCTGGAAAGGCTTCTGGGATTTCTTGAACCAAATTTTACCACTTCTTTGATTCCTGGAATAGAATCATTGAGGAGTGGAAAAATATATGCCCACAGCAGACAAAGTCTTTCCATCCTTTTCACACCTGGACAGAGCTTCCTTTACTTTGGACCAAACAAAGAGGACCTGTCAAAGGGGGCATTAACAAAGAAAAACTTGAATGGTTCCACAAACTCGCACAGATGCATCCAAACGTGTCTCTGAATTGCAATACCTGAAGCTGCTGACCTGGTCGCCCCTTCGGCTGCATGTGCAATGAGCCTCATGGACGAGTTTCAGATTAACTCCAGAGTAGCTAGCTGGGAGGCCACTTTTTCCTGGACCCCCTCAGCCACAGCTCCTGCCAAGGTATCTGACAGGTCCTTGATCAGATCCCTTTGGAGCCTAGAGAAGTGTGCCAAAAAGTTCAAGGACCTAATTGAGAAGGTTGATGATGCATAGACCCACTTCCCAAACCTATCAACCTGGACTCTTGGTTCGGGGGTTGGACAGTAGAACTTTCATCAGCTAGTGCTTTTCTTGTGGCAGCCGTTACCACCACTGCATCTACTACAAAGCCTTTAGCCCAATGTGGTTGGTCCGCTGGAGCAGTATCTTGTCAGGTCTCCAGGAGACTGGTTACACAGAATCAGGAGCCTTCCAGGACCACTGAACAATTAGTTTAATTAAATCATCAGTGTATGGGGTCACCCAGGAGGTAGATGGGTGTGCACCAAAAGCCTGCAAGTACACAGATTCCTCAGAGTATGGGTTTTTGGACTTCCAATCACCCCTCTGTTTTAGGATCTCCAGAATGTTTCCATCTTCCGGGGGTGACCGCGAGGAACTCTCCCCTTCATCGAAATCCATGCCGTCTGTGACAGATTTATTTCCTCTTACACAATCTCTTCCAAGGTGGCTCTTCAGTGGGAACATTAGAAGGCAAATCTTGCAACCATGATGTGCGCTGACCATGGGTAGAGGTTAGTGGCTGTACTGAGGAACCTGGGATCACAGAGGAAGACTCCAATAACCCAACAGCCATGTGAGAAGAAGTGGCTAAAGCCCTTTCCATAGCCTGAAAGGCAGGACCCCCCTCAAGAGGGATGGGAGCCTGGAACCACGACCGACAAAATTAAACCAGGGTCACACTCTGCCCCGAGAGCCCCTCCTGACAGACTGGAACTGAAGAAGGTTTCACTGCTGCTGTAACTGTAAGGGATAAGGACAGCTCCATAGAAATGCTTGGAGCTGACATGAACCCTCCATGCTTGACGGCAAAGATATGAGCTGTAAGGGATAAGGACAGCTCCATAAAAATGCTTGGAGCTGACATGAACCCTCCATGCTTGACGGCAAAGATATGAGCTGTAAGGGATAAGGACAGCTCCATAGAAATGCTTGGAGCTGACATGAACCCTCCATGCTTGACGGCAAAGATATGGTCCTGGGGACTCGATGGTGCTGAAGGCACTGAGGGTGTCACAGCCAGACTCAATGTTGAGGACAGATCTGTAGTGGGCACCAAAGTCATTGGAACATGGGAGGTCGGAGTCGAAGACTCTAAAACCTGTGATGAGGTTAGAGGAGGAGAATAATTGGGTGTGGAAAGAGAAAAAACACCTGCTCTGGAAGGGAGAGGGTGCTTAACAGAAGAAGGAAGACCCTGGGCTGCTAAGATCTGGTCCACCAATCTAACAACATCCATTTCTAAAAGACTTCTGGTGGAGTGCATTGAAAAGGCTGAAGGAGACTCAGGTCTCCAAGAATGGACTAGGTAACTGTCCATGGAAACAGTCTAAAGAGGGCGAATAGTTAGACCTTGGTTCTAGGACTATTATTAGCTTTGGCAAAATCCGTTACACCATGGGGGAAATGGTTGGCACCAAAATCAGACCCATAGAGGTGGTTGGAGCCATACAACTAGGACTCTGAGCCACAGATATATTCAGTTTAGAAGGCACCAAAGAACTTTTTGGTGCAGGAGACTTTGACCGTTCTGAAAGTTTTGGAACCTTGGATTTCGGTTCCATGGAGGAACCTTCAGAAGCATGCTTGTGATTTTTAATGGTTGGTGCCAAAGGGGATGACGGCACCGAGTGAAAGGACTTACAGCCAGAGGCCGGCTGAGACTGGCTGGCCTTGGACAAGCCTTCCTCGAAAGGGGCCTTTCTCTCTGCCAGGGTTCTATTACTAAAGACCTGACAAACAGAAAAAGCCACACTCAAGTGAGGAACACCCAAACAGTAAACACATTTTTCATGATTGTCTGAGTTTGGCATTTTTCTGCCACACTCAGTACATTATTTAAAACCTATAGTAGAAGATTTTGGTTTCTCTGCTATATCTATCAAGCTCACACAGATAGACACGCGCAGTAAAGAAATAAAGAAGTCCACCAATGATGGTAGAAAGGTTACCACATGGTAAAACAGAAAAAGGACTACCAGTGATGGTGGGGGAAAGAAAACTACTAGCGATAAGAAGAAATTACACACCCAATGGCAGACCAGACACTCAAGAAGAAAAAAATATGAAGTAAATAGTTATAAAATAGTTATGAAACAATTAGAAAGTACTGAGCTACAAGACAGTTGGCTGACATGTCTTATTCGGAAGAGCAGAAAACGAGATCTGAGGTAATCTGGAGAGGGGAATTTTGGGTAAACTTACTGCTCGAGAGTTTTTTTTGGCTGACACGAGCTATAAAATGGCCAGATCGGTTCAGAGGATCAGAACCATAACCCATCAGTCAAGAATAGATGAAAACTGACATCAGATAATTTTTATATTTCTTTTTAAATTCAATACACCATTCAGACCCGTTTTCTATAGAAGCCCCTCATGGTTATTTATATGATCCTTCCATAACTGCAATACTTTCCACTCTACAATTTCATCATATAATGACTCATTTATTCTTTTAATTCCCGATACTATTTTAATGTACTTCTTTTCTTCCATCACCTCCATATGTATTGGTAAATGGTCTGAAAAACCCATCACAACTGGTCTGCTACCCTCAAGCCTTACAAAAACACAAAATAATCAATTCCAGATCCAAGTGTCCCCCTTTTTTATAAGTCCATTGACTTTTGTGCCACATAGTTAATTTGTACTTCATCACATGCTGTATTTTTTTTTTTTTTACATTTTTCCCTATTTTTTTAAGCCTTCCTCTTAAATTGCAATTAAAGTCCCCTTGTTTGGCATCTACTTCTATAAGTACAGGCCAACACTAAGGGACGCTGGCTAATAAAGTTCGCAGATGACTGCAAATTGGGAGCCATTACTGAATCCCCAAATGATGTGGATACTCCACAAAAGGGCCTTACAGAAACAGATGCTTGGTGCCAGAGCCATGGGCTCAAGCTCAATGCCAAGAAGTGTATAGTTATCCCCTTTGGGAAAAAAACATGCACCCGTGAATTACCATACAGATGGCAGTACACTAAACACCAAAAGTGTGATAAGAGACTTAGGGACACAGGTGGACAGTGGTCTCACCTACGATAACCACATCGTCACAACAGTCAGGAAATCCTTCTATGTGGTACACCTCATCACCAAGGGCTTTTCATCCATAAAAAAGGAGGTCATTGTCCCACTTTACTTATCCCTCATTAGACCCATTATAGAATACAACACCCTGTTTGGTATGTACCTCTCAAGACATCTGCAACAACTGGAAAGGCCGCAGAAATACCTCACTAAAAGAATCACAGGCCTAAAGCAGATGCCCCTACGCTGACCACCTTAAAAAACTCCGGCTATACTCTTGTCGCATATCGTCTACTCAGAGGCGATCTCTGCTTAACATACAAGGCCATGTCAAACCCAGAGCTGTTGAACATGCTACACTTAAAGAAATCCCAATCCCTCAGAGCCACACGCTCCAGGGATCTAAATCTTGTCATCACAATAAACAAAACATGCTGGAGGGATAGGTTCCTGACCCAGAGACTCCCCAGACTCTGGAATAGATTGCCCATACATGTCAAGCAGAGTGCCTCTTTGGCCCTCTTCAAAAGGAACCTTGACGACTGGATGGGAGAAAGGAAATTCACCCCGGGGATCATGTCAGTCACCCTGCTAGACAGGGGTCCAGGGAAGTAAATAGTGTGGGAAGAAATAGCCAGGGAATTGTTATGGTTAGGCTTATATAGGCCCTACGGCTGATAGCCTAGTATCAACCTATGAATCTATGACCCTATTATAATTTTCATGTTAACCACTGCAGTCTAATATTTTATGAAACATACCTTCTCTTTCCTTGCTAGTTATATATACATATAATGCTATAAATTCTATAAACAAGTTCTCTGCACCTCACATCTACAACAGTTAACATTCCCACCCTTATTTTTACTATTTTTTACACAACACAATCGCTCCAGAACAAATTTCACTTCCCAAGTTCCAAGTTATATTTCCTCCCCACGTTTTCTGTTTGTAGTCCTACATCTTCTAAAAGAATAGCATCCACATTACATTTAGCACACCATTCCAATATCTCTGTCTTTCTCAGTGTTAATAAAATAATACTGTTCACCTTTACTGACAAAATGATGCTATTTCTTCTCAAGTTTAGATGAATGTTTCTAATTTTCATTTTCTTATGCTTACTCTTTCTCCTACAGAATGTTTTTCCTGGGTTTGTGTACAAATAATTCTTGATCCTCAGAATAAGATTTTTCACTGGCTAGAACTTCAAAAAAATATTAGTGGCAATCCCTCATCCTGAACTCTCTTACTGCATAAACCCCCTCTCTCCTCCATATTTTTTCTTTTAAAGTTTCAGTAGTTCACACTCTTCCTTAGCCTCTTGTCTTTATTTTCTATTTGTTCTTGATAATCCATCCAAAAGGTCCATTTTTTACACTATCTGCATTCAGCCACATACCTTCTTGCTGTACATCCTCTCTCCCCACACTGGTTACATTGTATTTTGTTACAAAAATGAATTAAATTAGAAAAGTCTCCACAAAAGAAACATGACTTAGGCTGGCCAGTATATCTTAATGTCCCTCTATGACCAGCCACAAAAATAACACTTGGCAAGTGTTTCATCATGTTTTTTTTTCACATTTGAAAACAGCTTCCAGCTCCCATTCTCCATTTCATAAGTTTCTCATATCTCTAAGTTTCACACTGTTACCAACAATTTCACAGAAACCCTGCATGCACTTTTTAACACTCTGTCCTTCTACTATCAGTTCTAAACTGCAAAGTAGCATTTTTTTTAGTATTAAAGTTACTATCAGAAAACAAATAATTGTTCCATGGATAATTGTCCTTTTTGTTATACAGTTCCAGAAATTTCATCATTAGTCCATTGGTTTCAAATACTAAATCGCAAAATGTCTCTGTCCCTGTACATATAAAGGCACAATTGCCTTGAGTGTTAAAACCCAGAACATAGTTACCAAACTGTCCTATACATATCTTTCTATTACAGTGTAGTTTTTTTGTTCTTATTCTCATGGTCGGTCTTCTCATCTTTTTAAAGACAGTTTTACTTATAGTTTGTTGCTGCTTTCCTTTTTGTTTGCCTGCTGTCACTCCTGCATATTGTTTCATTACGGCATTATCTGCTGCCACAAAACCAGACTCCTCCTCAGTTTGTTGCTTTATTCCTCTTTTACTTTCTGTTCTTCTTCTTTCGGCTTTTCCCAGTTAGGGGTCGCCACAGCAGATCACCTGTCCGCTCATGATTGGCAGTGGAGTTTTACGGTGTCGAGTTGCCAGCCCGGCACCATACCTTCCACAGAAGGCACACTGCTGCCTACGTTTTTTTAGTGCTTTTACTGAATTATCACTTAAGACATAGGCATACATACATTCATAGGTTGCATACCGCCTACTCAGAGGTGATCTCTGTCAGACATGCAAGGCCATGTCCAACCCAGAATTGATGGACATGCTCCACCTAAAGAAAACCCTATCCCCTCGAGCAACATGCTCTAGGGATCTAAACCTCACCACAACAATAAATAGACATGCTGGAGGGATAGATTCCTGTCCCAGAGACTTCCCATGCTTTGGAACAAGATCCCAATCTACATTAGGCAGAGCTCCTCGCTAACACTCTTCAAGAGAAATCTTGATGAGTGGATTTCAAACAGAAAGTTTACCCCAGGGATAACTTCAATGGGTCTGCTGGACAGAGGTACAGGGAACTAATCTAAGGTGGCGGCGAAAGCCAACACATTCTGGCTAGGCCTTCGGGCAGATAGCCTAGTACCAACCTATGAACCTATAAAAGAAAGCAATCCACAGTAACATGCTCTATGTTACAAACATTATACACCATATTTTCTTTGCATAACTATCAATCCAACATTACATACATTGTGCAATTCCTGCCTTCCCTTAAACCTCACTACACTTCCAAAACATTATTCTGCATGTATTGTTCCCACAATTTACATTTATTCTACAGAATTTGCTCCTACCCTTTTCTAAAGATTCCACTTCCAATTCTTATATCTCTGTTACAATATTCAGTACTTAAAATACAGTCAGTTTACACTTTGATTTCCATTTTCTAGTAATTGCTTTTTTTGGCAGCCACCAGAATTAAATTTAGTAAGGCCTTACAATGACACTACTTCATTCTCTGCTGCCACATCACCTGGATCCTTCTCTACATTACCATCCTCAGCACTTCAGAAAAAAAAAGTTATGTGCCATCTTACTCCATAAAACAGCAGAACAGTCACCTTGGATCATCCTGCTTGTTTTTTTTAACAGATCATCTACAAGCCTTTCTCACACCAGTTCTGCACCACTGTAACAGGCTCACTTCCTTCTCCATTGGGACAGATAAATGCTGCTAATGTGTCATCCACCACACATGAATTTTTATTTACACTGTGATATTCTATATCAAGCATTTTTCTCTCCAAATCCTCATTTTCCATCTGCAAACTCTTCATAGCTTTTCTCTCCCACCACCATGCTGCTGCTGCAGCAGGAGCTCTCCAGCACCATCTAGCAGCTCTGAAGAGTAAGTGAAGTTCCTCAATGTCCTGGCCAATTTTCCCCTAGTAGTATAAATAGTATAGTATAAATACCACCTAGGGTCTTCCCTGAAAACAGGTCACTAGCATAGTGGTACTAACCCTGTCAACAAAGGATAAATAAATAAATAAAATAAACACTGCGATAAGGATGAGCTTCTTGATAGTCTCACGGACTTCATATGAACCGATATAAAGACAATGGTACTGGCCTGCTTTCTTCTTTGGAGGATTATAAATCAATTCTTGGGAGGCCTACCGAAAAAGAGAACCTCATCTGAAGGAGAAGACACTTAAGCTCATCCTTAAAGGGGAGAGCCTATGCCATGGCATCCTGCACAGTTATGCATCTGAGCCTGTTGTCCTAGCCACCAAGTCAGAAACATAGCTATCCACATGGAAGCCCACTGTAGACATTTCACTAATGGCGTTAACCAGCTCCTTCATGATTCTACAATTATAAAGGGTCAGAAGCTTTCTTACACTGTGAGCAATCAATGAAAACTAGAAACTGGACAGGCAAGGGCTTTTGTTAACTGTAAGCCTTTAGATTCTTTATTACGCAGCAATGTAGAAAATGCTGTGGTCCCTGGGAACTACAGTGGACCAAAGTCATCATAAAGAAGTCAGTTGTAGAATATTTAGAAATGATTTTAATCAACTATACAGAAGGGTTGTGCAACTGTACAGGCGGGTTCTCCCTGAGCATCTGCTGTAAATAGGCTTCTTTGTGCCAGGTCAGACTATCCAGGTAAACAAATGTCAAATAAATAAATAAAATAAAACAATGAGCTGAGCATTCAGTGTTTTTCATAACAGTTTGGAAGTGGATGTCAAACATCATGTTTTTGTCTATTGTGACTCCTAAGAGTATAATATGTGGTGTCTGATTATCATATTATTTGATGAAGTGAAAATAAATGAGGTTTATTATGAGTTACTGTTTTAGGGTGAAAGCAAAAGTTTTGTTATTTGGAGAATTTAGTACAAGTTGTGAATTGTTTAACCATGATTCTATAGATGAGAAGGATTATTGGGTTAGTTGTATGCAACACAGATGAGTGTAGAATCATCTGTATAATGTATTAGTGTAGCATGTTTGGCAGCAGTGTGAAGGTCATCCATAAATAAGTTAAATAGGAGAGGAGCTAAAATGGATCCCTGTGGTACACCGACTGTGACAGGTAGGTATGGGAAGTATTCTTGCTGCCATTTAACTGCTTGGTGCCTGTCAGTCAAGTAGTAGCTGCTGAACCAGGAGAGGGAGGAGGAAGAGAGGCCAAGACTGGAAAACTTTCACAGTAGTTCCTGATGTGAGACTATCGAATGCCTTTGGTACATCTAGGAATATGGAAGAGACCAGGTTGCCTGTACTTCTCTTTTTTATTGACAGTATCGGTGAATTTAAGAACAGGAGGGGTGGTACTGTTATTTGGTCAAAAAATATGCTAGATGGTAAACAAGAAATCTTTGGTGGTTAGACAGTGGAGTAGTTCAGAATGAATACTTTCTTCTAGAATTTTTGATAAAGGAGACATAATTCCGATGGGTCTGTAATTGGAGTAATCTGTGGAAGGCCTGCTTTTATGAAATGTTTATACTTTTTTCCAGATTGAGGGAATGTGACATTCTAGAAGAGATCTGTTTATTAGGATGATATTGGGTAGGCTATGGCTTACACTGCTATTTTTAGGTATTCAGGACAACGGTCGTATTGCAGCTAGGCTAGTTTTTTTTTTTTTTGTTTTTGGCTTTGACAGATATTTTTTATGTTAGAAGTGAGGATAGGTTGGAGTGAGAAATGGGTTATGTTTGAGCTGGGCTGGTGGGGGAACTGTGAATTAGGGGAAAGCTTGTTCTTAATGAAAATACTCATTTTAGAAAGTTATTAAAGCTGGTTGCTATGGTAGCTGGGGACTGATCTGATGAGGGAGTAGGTTGTGAGCTATGGCCTGGGTTAACTAGCTTTTGAATAGATGTACACAATACTCTGGGACTGTTTTGATGAGACTGTCGTAGATTATAATAATGGTGTCTTCTGTCATGTTTTATGGTATATTGGCCCTTTTTCTCAGTTGTTTAAACTTTTGGAGGTTTTCTTGAGTTTTGATTATGTGCCTTTTCCATACATTATCTTCTGGCCTTTATTAGTTGCCTGACTGAGTTAGTCATGGTGTTACAGTTCGTTTTGTTTTACTCTTTCTTCTTAGAGGACTGTATTAATTTAATATGGTTTCAAGACATTGTTGAATTGTAGAATGGCCTTATCTAGGGGAAACGATTTTAGAAAGTTCCGATTATATTGTTTTAATGTGGAGAGGAAGTTACTTTCAATAAAATTGGATAAAATGCACACTGGTTTGTAATGGTGTAATGTCAGTGTGTGGCAAGGGAGCCCGTTAGCAAAAGTAGGCAGGTGGTCACTTAGTTGGTCAGGTAAAATACTGGTTTTAGCGATACTACTGGATTGATTTGTTAGTATCCAGTGAAGAAATGAGTCCTTGGTGGAGGATTTGTTATACGTAGCTGAAGTGTATGTAAGTTGCGAGAACCCATATAAATTCATAATGTTAGTAAGAGTATCGGATATAACTTCATTCCAATCAATATTTAAGTCCCAGAAGATGAGGGTTTTGTGCCATACTTCAGTGGATACCCAAGACAGTATGTCTTTAGTTATGGAGACACTACTGTTTGGGGAGATGTAAATGGCTATGAAGATTATTTTTGTATAAGGGTTGAGTTTGAGTGAAGAGAGTTTCACCTCTGTGTTGTTGAATGCAGGACATGTGTGCTGATAGACAGTGAAAGTTGAAGGCTATTTGGGTGCATGATGGCAATACTTTTGTCTTTTTTTAGATTTATGGTTCGATCTTAGGATGATATATCCTGGTGTGAACATTTCTGTATCTTTGATGTCAGGTTTTAGCCAGGCTTTTGTAGCTTCTATATGAAATGAGATATGAAAGCATGTAGTTCTGTTGTTTTACTACATAAGCTTCTAAGATTAATATTGTAACATTTAGTCCTGTGCTATTATGATTTAATGATGGTATTATTATTGTATTGCTATTTAAAGCAGTGGTGGTTGGAACAGTTGCGTTTTCTGAGCCTGGGTCTGGATGTATATCTCCAGAAAGTTTCAAAAAAGACAAGCTAATAAAGCATGGGAATACTCTTTTTTTTTTTTTTTTTTTTGATTTTTATATTCAGTCAATAGTTTGGCCAGTTTTGTTTTAATTATTTCTGTTAAAGTAGAGAGTGTGGGTTACACTGAAGAGATTATGGGCTACTGGCCGAGAAGTTGAAGCATTGTTATTAAAGGGGCCTGAGACTTGCTTTTGGATAGTTTGTTGAGAGGGTGGAATAATAAGGAGCCTCTGGCCAATCCATAGAAGATTTCGTCATATGTTGTTAGATGGGCTATGATGAAGAGAGAAGTGAGATGAAACAGTTTGAAAAGGACCCTATTTTATATGTTGGCAAGACTAAGAAGGTGTGGCTGGGATGCTTGTTAATAAGATTTTTTTAACTTTCAATATACATTCTGGTTTTAATGTTAGGTTAATGAAACCAAAGAGTAGTAAGGTGATGAACTAAAGGGATGAGCTTGAATAGTGGAAGGGTAAAGGTGAATAGTGAGAAAGTGAGGACTACAACTGTGGGTGTGATGTAAAGTGGTGTATTGTATGATGCGGCTAGGGGTGTGGTCTAGTATAGTGTGTAATGACTGGTGATTAGAGGAAGGTGGAGTTTGGGTGTGCATAAATTTGGACGAAGCAAAAAGGAATTAAATTAGTAAAAAAAAAAATGGCTCAGCAAACCACAGTAATGGAAATGTGGTCTGCTGAGCCACATTTTTACTAACATCATTTTGGATTAGGTGCGGAGGCAGAGGGGACTGGGGATAGAGTAGTGGAGTGGACTGAGCCCGAGTGTAGAGAGGGCAAAATGGAGTGGGCCTATACGTACAATGTGCACGTGTTCAGACCAGGTAAGAGAAAAACAATGTGTAGCAGTCAGGCCTGTACACAATCACAAAAAAAAGATAAGCTGGCAATTTTATTACAATAACAAGAAATAAATGGGTATCCCAAATTCTTAATGTTATGTGGGTACGACAGCATGTGAAGTACCTTTCTTGAGATTCTACACTCCCTACAGACTGAGTAGGGATACCATGTTCAGAGTCCTATTTTACTTAATTTCCAATGTTATTAAGACAGTGGTATTACTGCTATTTGGGAGCTGCATTAAGAGTGAGGTAGACAGAATAGGTGGGATAGTAAGGAGCTTCTGGCCACTCCATAGAAGATTTCATAAGTCTGAGGTTTTCTCCTAAACAGGGAGTCTTCCAGGGGAGAGCTGTAGGGCAGAAAGGATTTATTTTTATATCTGTTTCAGAGTTAAGGGATTATGGATCTTCTAAGTCCCTTCCTATGGCACAGAAGGTGAGAGACCAATCTCTGGGATAGATAGTCTTTCACTCAGGTGAATAACAAATGAAGAAGTCTGCATCCTCATGGGGAACATGAAACAAGGTCTCTGTGCAGAGGGCAATGCTGGGGACAGGAGAGGCCTTCATGGTGCCTGATACACTGACATCAATCCATGGTCCCCAAGGTTGTGCTCTCATACCCAAGAGGAAAGGTGCTACCACACATCAAACAGTTATCAGATGTTCAGAGCCTGACATGGAGACCCCGATGTAGGTAGCCTGGGAGGATTCTCTTCACACTGGACCACTGAGCCCTGTTGGGCTGATGGGGGAGGAAGGCTGGAAGAACAAACTTCTGTCCTAAGTTCAACCACTAAGCACCGACTGACGCCTGAAAGACCACTCAACAGATATAGGCTGGTTAAAGGTAAGTGCTGGCTGTTTGACCAAGAAGTCAGCTGTGCTTACACCCTAGAATGTACACCCCATGATGGCTGCCAAAAGTACATCTTTCATGGGCTCCCACATCTTCTACCAAGGCAGAAAATGAGCATAACCTCAATCCTTTCATAAGAGGGAAAAACTGCCAGGCAAGCTTGTCCTGAGGAAAGACTTACGTCCAAGACAGTATGACCAATGTCTGCACTCCATACCCTTCACTTTTCCTGGTACCAGTCTGAGGTGGAAGGAGGGAACCTCCTGCTGAATCCTGCAATGTGAATTTTAAACCACTGCCATCTTACCAGATGTGAGTTAGGCCTGGAGATTTTAACTCCTAGCTCTTTGAATGACCAATATGATATGCTGGCACTTGTAGCAGTGCTTCACATCATATTTTTTTCTCAGACAAGAGATGTGGCCACATGGATGCTTAAACAGTAGGTATTTTCTAGGCATTGAATATAGGAACTTACCTACTGTCAACATCATGATCAGTAAATGAACTGCACAAACTGCTGAAAAGAGCTGGTGGGTATAGAGTATGGGTTCTCATTTTGCTCAGCATCTGATGTCACATCACAGGTGGTTCTATAATAAATGAATGCCCACAGATCATTAGGTTGTCAAAAAGGGATAACAAGAATAAGCAACTACAAGCAGATAATCTTAAATAACTGCAAAAGGAAGTCTATTAAGAGTTGATTAAAAGGCTGCCTACTACATACTTCTTTCAGTCCAAACTGACTTCCAGTGAGAAGAGTAGACTAAGAACTAAGCAGCAGCAGACATCCTTGCAAGAACCTATAAGGAAAAAATTGAATCATCTTTCCAAGTAGAATGCAACAGGCACTTAAAAGATCAATGTTTGACTAGGTACACCAAGGAAATATGTTTTTTTTTTATTTTCAAAGTAGTCTCAATTATCAGGAAGTACTGAAGGAAAGAGTTCTAATCATTTTTTAAGACCAGTTGAATAAAAAAAAAGGTGAGGAAAAGCACTGCAAGACAATCTAACTATCCAGTCAAGAACTCCACCTTGGAGAAATGCAACTTAAATTACCACCCCTTACATGTTAGCTTGCTGAAGTGTAGATGTGGAAGAAACTTCTAATGGCTATAGGAAAATTAACAGGATAATGAACAGCATGACTTTTATGAAAAAAAATCAAACATGTTAAGAAAGTTGAGTCAGAATGCAAAATGACAAATAAGGAACAGGTCATCACAAACAAATGCCTGAACCTTGAAAATCCTTTGAGCAGAAGTAGTGAATACAACTAAACAGCATGTTTCAAGAAAGAAAATCAATCATGCAAGTGAACAGCTCCTGAAAGAAATCTGTGATGGCTGTAATGCCTACAGATGGTAAAGACTCATCAGATTCAGCTTCACATGGGTCTATTTTGATTCTAAACAATGCTTATAAAGTATAAATGCCTATAATGGCTAAAAGAATGGCAAAGGTGATGCAAAAATTGATAAATATGGACCAGTATGGTTTTGTGGAGGGGAGGCAAACACTTGATAACATTAATAGAACAATGATGATCCAGAGGGAAGCAGAATGTAAGAAAATATCACTGTTGTTGGTGGGTCTTGATGCAGAGAAAGCATTAGACAGAGTAAGCTGGGATTTTTTGAATACGGCAATGGAGCCTTTTGCATTCCCTGAGAAAATAATAAAGTTAATTAGGAGGAAATATGAGAAATCAGAGGCAAAAACTGAAGTGTGTGTGTGGTCCTCTCTGATAAGTTCTGTCTGAACAGAGGAACCAGGTAGGGGTGTCCTCTTTCCCTTTATCTGTGTTATATTTAGAACCACTGACAAAGAAATTAAGGGACTCAGAAATTCAAGGATATAATTGATATGGTAATCAAAAAAACTGGCTTTAGCTGCAGATATTACTTTGTACCTAATAAAACCAGAAAGGAAATTGCAGTGTTGTGGAACATTTTGAGAGAGTTTCAAGTCTTTTTGGGATAAGAAAGATAAAATAAAGGCAATAACTGAAACTGTACACACAAATTGGTTCAGCAGTACCCATATTTATGAGGCATAATGAAATTAAGGACTTAGGAGTATGGGTTAAAAAAGATTAAGTTATGGCAGCTAATGATATGTTGGAAGAAACTAAACAAAAGATAATACAAAAACTGATGAATTGGAAGCTCTGTTTTATGGATAAGGATAGCAAGTTAAGAGTAATGATGATGTTTTAGTTCCTTTAGTTGTATACGCAGGTCAGGCATATTTTTATCAACCAGAGTAGAAGGTGAAGGGTTTTATCTGGAAGGGGAAGAGGGCAAGAGTCAAGTGGGATAAGTTGATACTTCCAACAGAACAAGGTAGTTTGGGATTACCTGATTTGAAAGGGTATTTCAGAGATATGCAAGTAAGGCTCCTATGCACAGCACAAGCAGAAAGCTATAATTCAAAGTGGAAAGGGATGATAATAAAACAGGAGGAAATCCGACAAATAAGGAGGGACTGGTATTTTGGATGCAGATCCTTAAGGAGAATAACAATAACCATACATAATATTATATTCATAATGTAGTAGAAAGTAGTACAAGAACTAAGTCAACATGGGAATGGAGAAAGGAAATACTGTCCATAGGGATGACTGCAAGTAGGGGTACAGAGAATAGATAAGAGGGGGCTGGAATTTACTGCAGAAAACTGTCAAAGTAGCCAACGTATTGACAGCAAATAATCAGAGAAGGAAAGATACTAGAATGGGAATTCATTTGGACTGCAGGCTAGAGACTGTTCTCCCTATCATGGACTGATATCAGAGTACAGGCAAAGAAAATTAATGGAGTATGCTAAGTAAAGGACCGATACTAATAGAGTTTTTAGTAGAATTTAGAACAGAAGCTGCTGATAAAAAGGGGATAAATTAGAAGGGCATATAAATAAGCATGATGAATATAGGAATCAATTGAAGGAGGTCAAAAAGGCTTGGGAAGAGAAACTGGATAAGTAATTCACAAAGAAACAATAGAAGGATATATGTATGACTCCCAGATATGCAACAAAGTCTAGAAGATTTAGGATTTTTGCTTGGAAGTGTTTGTATAAGTATTTTTATACCCCAAGCAGACTCTAAAGAATTTTTCCTCAGGCAGATTGCAAATGTTGGAGGTGTGATGGGGAAGGAGTTGACTGTGAACATATTTCTGGGAGTGTAATGAGTTGGCAGACTTTAGAAATTCCCTGCAGACTACTCTGTCATAGGTTCATAGGTAGGTACTAGGCTATTTGCCCAAAGGCATTTATAAGCCTAGCCAGAATGTGTTGGCTTTCGCTGCCCACTTAGATTAGTTCCCTGTGCCTCTGTCCAGCAGAACCACTGAAGTGATCCCCAGAGTAAACTTTCTATTTCCCATCCACTCTTCAAGGTTATTCTTGAGTGTTAGCAAGGAGCTATGCCTAATGTAGATTGGAATCTTGTTCCAAAGCATGGGCAGTCTCTGGGACAGAATCTATCCCTCCAGCACTTCCTATTTATTGTTGTGGTGAGGTTTAGATCCCTAGAGTGTGTGGCTCGAGGGGATAAGGTTTTCTTTAGATGGAGCATGTCCATCAATTCTGGGTTGGACATGGCCTTGTATGTCAGGCAGAGATCACCTCTGAGTAGGCAGTATGCAACTGAGTTCAGCTGGAGTTTCTTCAGTTGAGCTGCATAGGGCATCTGTTTGAGGCCAGTGATTCTCTTGGTGAGGTAATTTTGTGGTCTTTCAAACTGTTGCAGGTGTCTTGTAAGGTACATCCCAAATGGGGCGTTGTACTCTATGATGGGTCTAATGAGTGATGAGTAGAGAGGCACAATGGCCTCTTTTGATCTGGATGCGAACCCTTTTGTGATTAGGTGCCCACATAGAAGGATTTTCTAACCACTTTGGCAATGTGATTATCAAAGGAGAGATTACTATCTACTTGGGTTCCCAGATCCCTTATTGCGTTTTCCGTATTTAGGGGACTACCACCTATGTGGTAATTTGTGGGTACTTTGTTTTTTCCAAAGGGGATGACTATGCACTTTTTGGCATTTAGCTTGAGGCCATGATTTTGACACCAGTATCCGCCTCAGTGAGACCCTTTTGGAGGATGTCTGTGTCAGCTGGAGAGTCAATTATAGCCCCTAGTTTGCAGTCGTCTGCGAACTTGGTCAGCCATAGTCCTCCTGTGCTTGCCTGTACCTCTGAGAAGTATATGCCGATCTGGTGTCGTCCTAGGACTGAGCCCTGGGTAATGCCACTTGTAACCGGTTTACAGTCAGACCTAGCTCCTGCAACTCTCACTATGTGGGTTCTTTTCATCTTGTGATGTAGGGGTTTATGTTCAGGCTGGTGAGCTTGTTTATAATACCAGAATGGGGAATGGTGTTGAAGGCCTTTGCGAGGTCTAGGTAGGCTGTGTGCACCACCTTTCCCTCGTCTATAGCCTTGGTAACTGTCTCAAAGAAGTCCACCAGGTTTAGGAGGCATGATCTGCCCTTAACAAAGCCGAACTGGGTAGGGTTCAGTGTTTGGAGGTTCCCAATGTCTATGTTAATGAGTTCCATGATGATATGCTCCATAGCCTTGCAGACCAAGCTAGTCAGGCTTATAGGGCGATAGTTCCCGGGGTCTGTTGTGGCTCCACCTTTGTGGAGCGGAATAACCATCGCTGTGCGCCACTCTATGGGTACGTAGCCTGAGGAGAGGCTGAGTTTGGACAGCGTGTTTAGGTGAGGGATTAGTTCGTCTTTGAGCTTGTGTAGGACACAGCCTGGGACACCATCCAGTCCCATTGATGCTGTGTTTTTGGCTTTGGAGAGGGCTGTTTTAACCTGAGTGCCTGTGATTTCAGGGGCTCTACATTCTTCTGGTATGGTTATGGGCCCTTTTGGGGGTGAGGGGGGGTGAAGTTTACACTGAACCTGTCTGCCAGGATATTGGCGATATCGGTCGGTTCAGTGCATTTTGTGCCATTCTGCACAAACTCCGAGCAGATCTGAGCATTGTCACTTACATTCTTGACATAGCTAAAGAATGCCTTGTGGTTATCTTTGGAGTCCTTGGCAATTTTTCTTTCGAAGCTCGCCTTAGATGATTTTATGAGGGATTGTAGTTTCTTGCTGATACGGATCAGAGATGTCTTCCCTTCTTGGGATTTTACTCTCTTTTGTACTAGTTTCCTCCTTCTATTGTACAGCTTGTTTATGGCAGGGGTCCACCAGACTGGTTTCCTTTTCTTGAAGGAGTGAGTCTTGGCTTTGCTTGGGACAGCACCATTCATGCATTCTTGTAGATGCCTGTAGAATGCATTAGTAAAGGATTTTGCAGCTTGGACAGCGTTATCCTTTAGCATAGGGGCTTTGAAACTTTCCATCTCGGTCTTAAGTAACGTGAAGTTTGCTTTTGAAAAGTTTTTCATGGTGGTTTCCTTGTCCGCGGGTGGGGGCAGAATTTGGATATCCAAAGTGATTTGTTTATGGTCAGATCTAACCAGTGAGGGGCTGTCCTCCGGTTTGGAACACCGGTCATCCATGTTGGTGATGATCAGGTCCAATATGTTGTCACCTCTGGTGGGAGTGTTCACCAGTTGATCCAGGGTGTTTGAGTTTATAAATTCTAGGAAATGTTGGGCAAGGGAGTTAGTACTTGAGTAATTCTCCCAGTTAATGTTTGGGTAATTGAAATCACCCAATATTAGGGTGTTTGGTAGGACCTTTATGTTTCCCAGTGTTTCCAGAAATGCAGAATGGGGGTCCTGGGACATGGTGGGTGATCTGTAGCAAGCTGCAATTTGAATTGCAGTTTTGCCCGTTGTTAGTTGCACGTGGATGATCTCTGAAGCATCGTGCTGTGCCACTAACCTGAAGGTGTGTGTATCCTTGATGAGTATGGATACTTACCCGCCTTTTGTATTTCAGTCCGGGTTCTGTGGCTGAAATGTATGATATGAGTTGTAGCCTGGTAGTGCTGGGGTGCTCTCTGCAGCCTTAAACCAGGTTTCTGTTACTGCACATATATCGATTTTCTCCATACTGAGGAGTGCCTAGAGTGCGTGCATTTTGAGGTTTAGACTTCTGGCATTGAGCAGCATTACCCTCAGTTTTTTTTTACTTGTGCTATTTACAATGGTGGGTTTGTCTTTTGAGCCTTACCTATAAAAGGTACTATGGGGGTGGCAAGAGCCTTGGCCAGTATTCCTAAGGGTGACAGGTGCAAGTCGTCACTAGCGAAGCAGCATGGCTTGTCGAGCATGTCATTCCAGGCAGACAGACACTGGATCACCTTTGAATGACACCAGAAACTTAGCCAATTGTTGAGATTGATCATTTGTTCTTTATACCATGGCATCATTCTTGGTGAGGGCAGGATGCTACTCAGGGTCAGGGTCATACTGGCCTGGGTTACGTGATCAGAGAGCTCTTCCATGTCTCTTTTCATGTAGTCCAGGGAGGTACGGCTCACGTCATTCACACCAACATGGACAATGACAGAGTCGTATTTGTACTTGTTCTGGAGTGACCTGAGTGCTTGTGTTATGTGGCAAATCCTGGCACCTGACAGGCAGCTAACAGTAACCTTTTCCTTATTCAGCGTAGTGAGTGGGACGTCAGTGTGCCTGA